>NW_028261381.1:40854401-41154401 GCF_051295495.1 Thamnophis sirtalis | reverse complement strand
AGTCAAATCATGCTTAAGCATCATGCATTAATGGACAACTCATTCCCTGACCAACATGATTGAATATTTTTATATGAAACAAACACTAATGAAAACAATACAAAACCCCTGTTCTAATAATCAACAGAATGAAAGAAAACATTTCGACTATAATCCCAAAAGGTAAAGTATTTTTGTCTTATACTCTTGAATATAGTGGCTCAAAAAAGAAGAAAAGTCGTCATTTGTTCACAATGCAATAACTGTGAACAAAATTATGTTAGCAGGGAGGTATATAACCAGTAAAAAATGTAGGAACATGGTACCTACTTTTGACATTCATCAAGGACTAATACATGTGGGTGATCATCCTCAGACATCGTTATTACAGCTTCTCTGTTGAAAGCACCTCTTCGTTTCTGATCAACTGTGTGCCTTGTAATAGAAGATGTAGTAGAGCTGGTCCAGTACAAAGTATCCCAAGCCCTATGATATGCTAGACCCTCCACAGATCCAACATCTGTCACAGCAGATCATTAAATACATGTTTTAATTAAGAAAAATGTATGAATGGCACAATAAAAGTATAACTTTTAATATTTAGAAGCATATTTTATACAATATAACAATTATTTTATCCTAGAAATTGTTGGATAACATCATCTGACTATAGTGCTACCTTGGTACTCAACTGCTTTAAAACTCATTGAATTTAGTACTGAATCTATTTTGACATGAAAATTTTATCCTGGTACTCATTGTTTGCTTGGTACTCAATGAACAAATTGGAACTGCCTTATCACTCACTATATTATTCCTTATGGGAAAAAATGTTGGTACTCATCATTTTTGTTACTCATTGCATCTCCTGGAACCAATTAACAAGGAGTACCACTTTCACTGCATACTATTAGAATAAATGTGCTACATCTTAAAAGATCTGTGATTTATACCAATTAATACATGGAATAATAATTATAAATTTAGGTCTCAGAATGGTAATATTTATTCCTTGGTGCATAAAACAGAAAGAGGCAAGTGAGATATGCCATCAAGTTTTAGAGTCTCTGAGAAATCAATTTTGTAGGGTAACTTTTTCCATCTAGGATCTGTGAACCTATTGTCATTGCTTTTCGTAACAGTGATGATGGAATTGTAATTTTATACAAAGTATTATGGGGTTTGGACTGGAGGGAGGAGAATGTTCTCTTGCAGAATATGTATACTAAATGCTGATTAAGGACAAAAGTGTGAGAGAAAAATTAACACAAACCAAGAAATCTTTTAAGTGCCATTAAATTCAATACCTGCATGTGCACAAACACTCTTGGGTCACAAGCAAAATCAAAACACTGAGGGCAATCACTCCATGCACACAACACTCTGCATATGCATTAGATCTTGTTCATGAAGCAATAGGATTTTCAATTTTCAAGTGACTAACATATTTAAATGAAATATGCACTAATAAAATATAATATACAAACACATTATTTGTCTCTTCCTTGACAATCTGAATTTAATCAGTAATACAGCATGTAACTGATTAACTGTCTGCCCAACAGAAAGCAACAGCTTCTGATTTACAGAACTGGTGATAGAGTGATCGCATCATACATTGCCAAATGTCATACAGTATATCATTTATATTGAACTTAATGAAGATGGGTTACATTGCACTAATAAGACACACCCTATAAATAATATAGTCTTCAGTTGACTTCCCGGAGAACAAAACAGTAAGACAAAAATCAATAGCTGGAGAAATCACATAGAAAAAAAAATCATATGCTGAATACTGCAATATAAAATAACTGAAAAGTTCAAGTCAAGGCAACAGACACTTTGACAGCTAGTTTATTTTGAGTATTTCTTCTTTTTAAAGTTTCATCAAGAATTTTGGACTAAAATTTTAATTTTTTCTCACTGACATTTGACATAACTTTATTTTATTATTTCATTACATGATTAAGTAACATTCATTACTATTGGAAAAATCACACATTTTTCAACTGAGTCATGGTGGATTAAATGTTTATTGACCTCATCTTATTTAGGGGCGGCTAAACCAGCTTAAGTTCAGAAAATCTATATATCTGAGTCAATTCCATTGCTTCAGTTTCAGCCATGAATTTCTGAAGAAAGGAGGGGAAATGAGTTCACAATATTGCAGTACAAGCTTTACTTTTATACTTCGATCATGACATCTTACAGAATTACTAAGAATCAGACCTGGTTTCATAATAGTACAATCCACAAATTACCATATAAATTTTTGCCAATGCACCTGGCTCCAGTACAAATCTTTTTACAGGGCAATTTTGTTTTATGTTCCCAATTGTGGTAGGGAAGATGTGACATTATCAAACAAACATGTGTACAATAATATGTAGAATATTTGCTAATACTGAATATGTAAATCTACTGGATTTAATGGACTAATAGAATATGAAATAGAATATGAAGCATACAGTGTACTGAATGGGATGCCATCTATTTTTGAAAATGTTGCATCTTTGTTAAACATATACTTGATGTTCTGTTTACGGGGTTCATTCTCCATAGTTATCAAATTTATAATTTTACAAACAATCTGTGAAGTATTTTATTTGGGAGGACTCTGGAAATGAAGTTCTTTTCTAACAATCTATTTATATAGAATATGTGTAGCAGTTAACAGGTGGCAATTATTGGTAACTGGGATGCAAATGTTTTGAAAACTACAATACACCTAAGGATAAGTTTTAATGGCTTACTTATATTGTAAATGGTACAATGAGGCCCTGATTAATTTAAAAAAAAACTTTTTCACAGAGTTCCTAAGTCATTAATGACTAAGGAATATAACTGAATAAAACTGAATTATATTAGCTACCAAGTAGCTAACTTTTCATAAATCAAATGCAGGCAGTTCTCATGTTATGACCACAATGGAGCCCAGAATTTCAGCCATAAGTCACTATCCAATGAGTGTTTTTTGTCACTTTCTGTTGGAAAATAGCAACAAATGTTTCAAATTGTAATTGCATGACTGCAGGCTGCTGCAACCAATATGAATGTCATCTAGTTGCCAAGCTTATGAAATGTGTGATTAAATTATCACAAGGTGTGTGTGTGGTTGTGAGGCAGAGATTATTTCAAGAATGTCTCATAAGTATATTTTTTGAAGTCCATTATAACTTCAGACAATTGTTTTGTTGTTGGTTGTAAGTTGAGGAGTTCCATAGTTGCTTTTTCCTGCATCTCTGGATATAGGGTTTTAATTAAGCATCTTAAATTGTGTCTTCTACTTCACGGAGCTCTTAACCAACTTGTTATTCAGTTTATATTATAGAATCAATTTACCTGCTTTTCTTTTTAAAACTACCAGTATTAATCCATCACCTATCATATTTAAACTCCTTTTCTCTTTAGTCCCCCCCTTCCCCCAAATTAAATTTACTAGGTTTATCACCTAATTCTCACCTCACTCTCTGTCTTTTTTCCCTTCACTTTTTTCCCTCTCCCTTTTGGAAAACCTTTTTGATTAACCTGTTAAATTGTTGTTTCATTTAAGACCCTATATTATTTAAGGACAAAAAAACTTGTATGAAATATTTTCCTTTTACTTGGCCAATTCAGCTTCATTAATATGCTGCCAACATGAAGGCCAAGGGTAGAAAGGAATTTCTCGTTTTACTGGTGCATGTTCAAGCAGCTCAAAGTTCCCTATGGTACAGGTTTTATAACCTCATAATCTTAATATATCTGTAACTGCTGTGAAATCTAGAATACGGTTTGGGATTTTGCATTTTACATTTATTTTTTGTGGATTTTTGAAGAGTTTTTTGACGCTATAAATTGACCTAATTGCTTAATAGGAATAAAAAGACCATAATTTAAATAAAATAACAAATAGGTAAATAACTCTTCCTTGGTCTTCACTGTTTTCATCTCGCTTTCATCTTGTAGAAGTATTAAAAAATGAAAGGTTCTTGAACAGGAGTTTGTGAATGTAATGATAATTATAAATATCCATAATAAAAATCCATAACAGAAACCATTTAACTAAAAATATGATTATAAATAGTCTTCAATAAGTGTAGAGTTATGTTGAATGCCACTCTGTGTTAAGGATATAGTCCTGGTGGCACAGTGGTTAGAATGCAGTAATGCCGGCAAACTCTGCCCATAACCTGAAGTTCAATCCTGACAGGGTCAGGGTTATCTAAGCCTTCCATCCTTCCAAGGTCAGTAATATGAGGACTCAGATTGTTAAGGGCAATATCCTGATATTTTAAACCGCTCAGAGTGTGCTATAAAAACCTATGGAACAACATAGAAGTGCTATAATTGCTATATATTGATTTTTCCCATGTAGCTTTTATTTTTTTACATATAAGTAGTATACTTTGACCACCAACTAAAGTAAACAAATAAAAGTAATATGGAATAATTTTCTGTAGATAGAAAAATGAAAAAAAAAGTTATTCTCCTCTTTTCCTTGTTGAAAATATCATTTTTTTTTCCTTTGGATCACATTTCTTTAAAATTCTACACTTACTTCATGAATAATCATGAAGATGGCTTGGAAAACAGAGTTAGCACACAAATGTTGCAGCCAGAGTATTAAGTAGAATTGCTAAAGAATAACAGTGATCCTTGAAGGCTTCATTAACTGCTTATGTTAGCATTAATGTGTAAAGCCTTCAACAGCCACAGGAGTTAAGGGCTTCCAGTGAGGTGATTAGGGAAAATATATTCAGATTATACCTATATTATAACATTCTCTATCAAGAGAAATGCATCTGATCCTCAAAGTTCTGAATAACAAGGTTTGTAAGACTGCCTTTCAAATTAATTTTGCCTCAACTGTATGGATCTGAGTCTGAGTTAGGATGGGAGTTCCTCTTCTTTGGTACAATGAAATTGCTCCTCAAGGTATCCAGATGAGGCAAACTGACTTGACCAGCTATTTATTTTGCAAAGCGGAACTTCTGGCTATATTGCTGATTCAAAATGGCTCCTTCATTTGAGTGAAATATTCTTTTAAAGATCTACAGAGGTCTGTAGATAACATTATATTTATATATTTTTTCATGCTTGCTGAATTACAAACTTTCTTATTATTTTAGTACACCATTCAGCAGTAGATTTGTGCATATCACCTAGATGTAATTCCATCAAATAATTAATCTGATCTGATTCAGTGACTCAAAATTGTGCTTTAACTCAAAATAGCCAAACTGATTGATTGAATCTGATTTTTGTTTGGAAAAATAGATCTTGCACATCTACAGAAAGGCCTGGGAGCAATCTTTTGCATTGGGCCTTCAAGCCTGCCACATTTAATGCTGTGGGAAAATGGGAGGGGGGGTTGATTGAGTATGGGAGATATATAGTCATAATAACATTCCTTTCTTGTAGAGTCAAGGACATCTTGCCCTGCACCTAGAGGGATATGACTGGGAGGAATCGCCAGTTGGGACGGTTCCTGATTGGGCCATGTGATGGACATGTGGGTACTGGGTAGGGGTTTGGACTTTCATTTGAATGGGAAAAACCTGGCAGCCTTCAGATTTGGGTTTTCCAAGATGTGCCACTATGAAATCTCTAATAAAATGGAACTTTGAGGAACTTCAAGCTTTGGAGTCGTCTTTCATTGGGGGTGCTACTTGGAACCCTGACAAAGGCCTTCTGAATCACTGGGTTGATCTGATTCAAAATAATTCAATTTGGAGAGTTAATTTGATATGAACATTAAATATAATTAGCCTTCATATAGTTTTATTTATCAGTACAAAAATAAATGACATAAACAATGATAGCAATAATGCCAATCATTGTGACAATAAATATTGCATATATGATACTTTAATTCACAAAGAACATAAATACATACATTAATAAAGGAAAAGAATAGAAAAATAAAACAAAATATTATACCTGATAAGCAGACAATAGACCATTAATGAATGGTCTATTGTCTGCTTATCAGGTATAACATTTTAAATCAGGGATAAGTAAAAACAACTGAAAATTGAAAATTGTGCCACTGAAATCATGAGTAAAATAATTTCAGAATAGTGACGTGGTCTTACAAAATTATCTAGGCATAATTTACATACCCTACCCTAAATGTAGGATTCAGAACTATACTTGCAAAATAGACTTTAAAAAAAAGTCTCTAGAAGCAGGAGCATACTTATTGACATTTTTAACTTTTTTGTCTTATCTAGCCATTTCAGAAAATTACTGAAGTATAGAAACATAACATGTTGTCAATAATTTTTGATCATAAAAATATCTAAAATAAATGAAAGACCACCGTATCCCCAAATATATAATCCATGAAGAAAATGAACAGTATTATTTAACTATAAACTGTTTTGTTCTAGAAATATTATAGCTCAATATTAAGATTATATGGTTGTTAATATTTCATGGTCAAAATATATAAATAAAAAAACCTTGTTCATTAATAAATGATTTCACACTTAAAATATACTGTTGCATTTAACTATAAAAGTGAATAGAGGAAGGAGGAGCCAACGTCGTGATGTTACAATGTGCGGTCCCGACACTCCGAGACCGCCATTGATACTTTTGCCGCTGGATGGTCCATTGGGACCTAAACCATCCTGCAGAGATGGTGATCAGGAAGACGAAGCCTTGCTGGTCTCAGGGACATCACAAAGTCCCTGATTGACCCAAGGGAAGCACTTTAAGCCGGCGGTAAACAGGCAGCCACAGGCTGATGAAGTCGGGATGGCTCCAGAAAGAAGGAAGTGAAAAGAGAAAGTGAGTCCATTTTGTGGGGTATTTTTTATATTTTGGGAAAGACTGCCCAAAGAAATTTTTCTTTAAAGCCAAACTAGATCCTTAAGCAAAAGAATTAAGTCGTGAAATTAACTTATATTGGATTTCTTTGGAAAGCATATTTTTTTTCTTTTTTCTATACTTTGTGGATTGAAGTGCTCGCAGCATTTCTTGTTTCTCCTCTTAAAGTGAACTGATTGATTTTTTTCTTCTGCTTTTTGTTGCTTTATTTTTTGACTTCTGGATTAAAACCTTCCTTTTTATTTTAAAAATTCTTCCTATTACATGTTATTAAATTCCATTAAAGAAATTTAAAGAACTTTGTTTCCTATAAGTCAGAGATAAATATTAGAAAGTGAAAAGTAGCAACTCGGAGGTCAGAGACTGGAGTTTTTGAAACAACGTATCTCTTCTTTTTCCTTCCTTTTTCCTTCTTTGATCTCACTGACTTTGTAGCTGAAGGGTTTGTAACTTGTTTACAGAAACTGATAAAGAGCCAAGGGCATGAACTGTTTTTGCAGGTTCCTTTGAGAACTATTTTGGCAGGGGAGAGAAAGGGGGTGAAAAACAGAACCCTTCTCTTTTGAAGAGCATAAAAGAACTTCTGTTCAAGTCAACCTAAAATAAAAAAAAAAAAATAAAAGAGGCCTGGAAGGCTAGAGTGGCAGTGGCTATTAGTTTTTTTTTCCTTTCTTCTTTTTTGGAAACATGGATCAATATTCAGATGAGAAAACCTTAAAAATCCAAAATATCTTGGTTGGAATTCAAAATCTATTGGAAGGATATGGGAGAATTGAGAAGAAATTGGAAAGACTAGTCTTCTTCAAAGCAAAAGATGAAGGGGTTGAAGCCCCAAAAATTAAAGGGGAGAATGAAGACATAGAAGATAAAGACAAGACAATAGATGAATTTATTAACGGAGCAAATGTGAGTGAAAGTGAAAAGTAGGGAATATGGAAAAGCGAATTCAACAAACTGGAGCCCTACCCCAGATTCCAAGATACAGAAGAAAAAGAAATGGTAATGATGATGGATTTAAGAGGATAATTTTTTTTCAGAAGCACAATTGACAACAAAAGACAAGCTAATTTTAGTAACAGCTGGTTACAACACTGATTTTGTTGGAAGTGCCAATAAAATAAATATATGTTTAATTTTATCAACCATTTACCTGAGAGATCCTTCAAGCAACAAATTGCGGAGAGAAGTTTATAAAAACCTTATAAAGGAGATAAAAAGAAGACTGATACCACAATTGGCAAGAGAGATAAGACTGTTTTGTTACTGGAAAGATACAGGTTGACAATGAAAGTTGATAATAAAAAAATAGTTGATTTTGGTGATCAATAAGTAGGAATTTAGTAATTTTTAGATTGGTTTAGATTGTTATTAAATGTTTAGTCATTAACAAATAATTAACTATAATAAAAATAATGAAATGGTAATGGATACAGCTTAAAGATATATGCATATACTGGCAAACTAGTAAAAGAAATTTGGATTTAAATTACAAATTGTGATCTGGGAAAAAGACCTATTTTTTATTTTATTTTATTAACACATTTTTATTTAGATCTTGTCATGAAGGCGTAAAGGTTTTTTGGGTGGGGGTCTGACAAGAGGATATGTGATATAAATAGTAAAAGTTTTTTAGCCAATTATAATAACAACAAGGAAATAATCAATGGATATTTTTAAATAATATATACATGCTCTGGTATTGGCAAAAGCAACTTGGATATAAATCCTAAACAGCGAGGTGGGGGAGAAGGAGGAAAAGGTTTAGAAACTTTATTAATTGACTTTTACTTAGAAGATGTCATAAAGGTGTAATGTTATTGGAGGATTTTTTGAAATAGCTAATGTGGTTGTGTCTTTAAGTATATGTTGTCTTTGTCTCGTTCCCCCCTTTCCCTTGTCTTTTGTGAGCCGCCCAGAGTCCTCCGGGAGTGGGCGGCATACAAGACAAATAAATAAATAAATATGAATGATTTGAGGTAAAAGCATGTTCAAATAATTGTAGTCAAATGAGAATTGTGGTACATTGATAGTAAGATATACAAAGATTTTTGATTTAAAGTTTATAATCTAATATGAACTATAAGTAATGACTGTGGAATAAATGCACGAAAGTTATCTGTAACCAATCGACATGTTTTCTACAAGATGTAATGAAGGATGATTCTTTTTTGTGTTTTTGTTCAATTAAAATAAAAAAACTTTTCAAAAAAAGTGAATAGAGCATAAAGCATATTTAATTATAAATGTGATAACTGTATGTATGTATATATGTATATGTATATATGTATATGTATATCAGTGGTGGGTTTCAAAAAATTTTGGAACCTCTTCTGTAGGTGTGGCCTGCTTTCCTGGCCCACTGGTGGAACCTCTTCTAACTGGTCCGGTAGATTTGACGAACCGGTTCTACCGAATAGGTGCAAACTGGTAGGAACCCACTCTGATGTATATGTACATGTACAGGTACAGGTACATGTACAGGTATAGGTATATTACACACACATACATATACATACATACATATACATTCATACATTCATACATTCATACATACATACATACATACATACATACATACATGCATACATACATTTTATTAGTTATTAATATCCTTTTCTACATCTCTTTTCAGTGAATTGGAAACATATTAGAAAATAGGTTGTTTATATATTGTAAATCTACTTTCAGTGAGCTGGAAGAAAATTTGTTGGATAATGGGTTGTTTATGAGTTACAAATCTGTTCAGTGAACTGAAAATTTGTCAGATAACGAATTGTTTATGAATTCTAAATCAATACTCAATGAATTGGAACTATGTTTGATAATATTTTGTATATTAGTAGTAAATCTATTTCCATTGAACTAGAAACATGCTAGATAAAGGGTTATTTCTAAGTAGTAAATCGGTGCCCAGTGAACTAAAATATGTTAAGAAGTGTGATGCTTGTGAAGTATAAATCTGTTTACTGAAGTGAAAAAACTGTTTAGCAAAAGGAAGCTTATGTGTCTTCATACATCATATGTGTGATTAGATATATGCTTTAGATAAACATGTTTTGATGGTTATGTGGATTATATGATTTTTTTCCTATGTGGTAAATGTCCAAATTAAAGAGAAAGGTAGATTGATAGTATTCTATTTATCATTGATAGTAATTGCTTAGTTAGTGAGGATTTCAGTGAAGCTACTATGTTATATTTCTTTCCCATGCTGCATCCTGAAGTTGACTTTAAACATTGCAATCTGGATTGTAAGGGTCTGGCAACAGGGCAGATCTGAATTCAGTCTGGATAATGGTCATTACAGGCTCTGATTGACTGTTTCCCTATGTTACATACTGATACATACTGTTACATACTATGGTAGTTTCCATCTAGGTCCTCTGACCCGGTGGGGAAATACTCAAAGGTGATTCGTAAAGATGTCTGACAGCTCCCTATAAAAGGGCTGCTGCCAGACAGAGTCTGGATTGTACATAATGTTCACTAATAAAGAGCTGTTGTTACTGTTAGCCTGAGTCTGCATCTTCCATTTACCCGATCTAACACTGGCAATGAATGTGGGATTGGAATGCAATTAGGCACAAAAATAGCTGATTGACAATCCAGCAAACAATCCAGCCCGGAGCTAAGCGTGGCAGCGAGTAGCCATCTTTAAGTGGCAAATTCAAATCTGCCTTGACTGAATGAAGATGATAACACATGCCCCATCTGCTCCGTATGACCCAGCCACCGAGCACTGGGACTTGTATGTGATGAGGTTCAAATATTTCCTGGAAGCTACAACCTCCTGGGCCTGTCTAAAGGTGGGGAAAAAAGGAATTTCCTGAGCTACTGTGGGCCAGAGGTATTCAACACCACCAAGGACCTATCTGAGCAAACACCGGTACAGTCAGTCACTTGGTCAGTGTATCAGCAGACATTGAGGACACACTACACTCCAAATGGTCTAAATATGTGCGGAGGCACAAATTCAACCACCGTAACCAAAGGGAAAGCAAAACAATCAACCAATATGTTGCCTCACTTAGTAAGGCCGCAGCATATTGCAAGTTTCACAACTTAGATGAACTGTTGTTCGACAGAATCATTTGCGGTGTTCGAGGCATCAGCAAGCAGTGAAGGTTGTTGGCAAAAACCAACCTCACACTGCAAATCGCGTTAGATGAGGCCAGAGCAACAGAGTCTTCGACCAAGTTGACGGACATGCTGCAGAGGCAGAACAGCCGCAAGAGCATGGGCAGAGCAGCCGAGGTGCATCGTGAGACTATGGAGAGAGACCTCTCTGACAGCGAGGACGAGGTTTGCCACATGTCCAGAGAGAAGTGGAAAACAGTGCAAGAATTTGAACCCCGTTTCCCACTTGCGCCAGTTATGGAAGCAACCACCAGCGATCTGCCTGCCGTTTCCAAGATGCAATTTGCCAACGCTGCAATCTCAAGGGGCACATCACAAGAGTCTGCAGGAGTGAGTTTCCAGCCACAACACTGCTGAAACCTCAAGCTTCACAGACTGCAAGACCACATCCACCCCGGTGAGAGCAATGGAAGCCGTGGTAGAGGGCAGAAAAAACAGATGCCAACCCCACATTCCAGACAACCATTAGGCAAGCAAGCACCCTGTGGAACAAAAAGCTGCAGATATCCGTCCTCCTTGAAGGGTCTCCATACAGCATGGAGATAGATACTGGCTCATTGCTGGGCCACATTGAAAAAGGCCATCCCCAAATTGAGGAAGCGCAAGCTGAGGGTTCCAGATCTATGTCTAAGTGACTACCAGGGGAACTGAATCCCCTTTTTGGGTCAATGCACCTTCCAGGTGCAATTTAAAAACTTTGATGGCTTGCTTCCTGTAACAGTGATCAGCGGAACCCTGCAGACCCTCCTAGGGTTAGAGTGGTTTGAATCTCTGTGCTTGGGAGTGACTGGTATCAACACCGTTTGTGAAGCAGTACCGAAGAACTGATGAGAAACTTTGAGGACGTCTTCGGCACCAGTCTAGGCAAGTATGTGGGGACCCCAATCACCTTTAATTTGGACCCCAATGTTGCCCCCATTAGATTAAAGCCCCAGAGGGTCCTTTTTGCCCTCCAACCAAAGATTGACCTTGAATTGGACAAATTAATTGGCCAGGGGATTCTGGAGCCAATTGATCATGCATGCTGGGAGACCCCTATAGTGACCCCAGTCAATCCTGATGAGTCTGTCTGCACCTGTGTGGACTACAAGTGCACCATCAATAAAGCCCTACAACAGAGCGCTTATCTGGTGCCCATTGTCCAGCATTTACTTCATTCTCTTAGCCCGGGAAAAGAATTTGCTAAATTAAATATGGCACAGGCATACCAGCAATTGCATGTAGATGGCACCACAGCAGAGCCCAAACCATTGTGATGCATAGGGGTGCATTTAAATGCACCCAACTACAATTCGGCAACCAGAGGTAACTCCGCATGAGTTAGCCAAAGCCCTACCCAAAAGGAGCACAAATTCACTCCTTCCACAGACAACTCAAGATCGAAGGTACCGGGTTACTTATCTGGTGAGGTTGCAAGGTCGCAATGAGTTCCTAGCGACCCGGCTCCACAAATTCTTGTTGCGCCCTGTGGAAAGTTCCAGGAGCTTCCCACCAGGTGAAGCCAGAGAGGCAACAGGTTCATCCAAACTGACCAAAGTTCCAATGCCAACTGAACTGCAGTCAGAAAGAGTGACTAAAAAACCTGCCTACCTACGTAAGTATATAACCAGCCGGATCAGCCCAACTAAGAGGGGAGGGGTGTTACATACTGACAGACAGTATGATAGATTCCACCAAGGTCCTCTGATGTAGTAGGAAAATACTCAAAGATGATTGGTTAAGACGTCTGACAGCTCCCTATAAAAGGGCTGCTGCCAGACAGTCTTTGCTGGATTGTACATAGTGTTCACTGATAAAGAGCTGTTGTTACTGTTAGCCTGAGTCTGCCTCTTCCATTCACCCCATCTAACACCCTACTTCTTGTCTTTCCCATAGGCATAGAGAAGACAATCCTCATAGGCTGGCATCTGTCTTAGCAGGTGAACTTTTGTTTACTTTCTTTTGTTAGCATCTGTTTTGTCCATACTAATTTTCACTCTTTGCCTTTACTTTCTGGATCTCTGTATAAATGAATGCCTTTACAATCTCCTATATAAGCACTATAGATCCATTGAATCATTGTATCAAGAAACAAATCAAGAAAGCAGTTTAAGAGAAGCAAAGTACCATTCAATAAAACTGGGTAGTGGCTTGAAGATGAGAGGGGGGAGAAAACTGAGAGGGAAGGTTTACAATATTATGGGGAAGGTATTACAAAGTAAGAATGTAAATATTGAATGGAGCAATGGACAAGGAAACATGGGATAAGGATGATTTAACAGACCATTCCTGGATCAAGATAATAAAAAATGGCAGGTGCTGGCCAAGAATGTAGGAACATGGCAATCCAAATTAAAATTGCTGCATAAGGCAGGTGCAACTGCTAAAAAGTGGGGGGGAAGGGGTTGCCAAGTAATCTGCCCAATTGAACTTAGGGCTGTCATTTGGATAGAAGGAATGTAAGCAGGCATATCTTACAAAGGGTGTAAGAAGCAGATATTGAACAGATGGGCAGATTTGCAATGGCCTGGTGGTGTTGGAGAAAGCAGAAAGTATGACTCTGCCCCGAATTTCAGCAAGAATGACTTTCCTAAGGTGACTTTGTGACTTTATGATTCAACTACAATGATTCACTCCAGGACATCTAGGTAACAGTAGTTCATTGACTTTGTCTGAGCTTAGAAGATAAGTAAATAAGCAAATTTAGGCTAAAGCCTAAGTGGGAGAACAACAGAGAAACACAGGTTGGACTTAAAATTGAAAAATATCCCAGGAGAAGATAATGACAAATCACTTTCATAATGTTGCCGAGAACTGCAATCTTGAGCTTCTTTATGACTGAGCAGAGATATTTCTCGTTTAAATTAAATGCAACATTTTGTGCTAACATGTTTTTTTTAAATTACCTTAGACATTTGTTGCTTAAGTTAGCAATAAGCTCTAATCTACTGTTTTAACTTTCATGTTAATCGCATGTAAATATATAATAAGTAATAAACATGGATTCTTGATTTTACCCATTTTTTGAGCCTAAAGGTAAAGATTCCCCTTACACATATGTGCTAGTTGTTCGCGACTCTATGGGGTGATGCTCATGTCCATTTCAAAGCCAAAGAGCCAGCACTGTCTGAATACATCTCCATGGTCATGTGGCCGGCATGACTAGATGCCGAAGGCGCACGGAACACTTTTACCTTCCCACCAAAGTGGTCACTATTTTTCTACTTGCATTTTTACATGCTTTCAAACTTCTAGGTTGGCAGAAGCTGGGACAAGTAACGGGAGCTGACTCTGTTACGCAGTGCTAGGGACTCAAACCACTGAACTGCTAATCTTTCTGATTGACAAGTTCAGCATCTTAGCCACCACTTTTAAACTTTCTGTTGAAATTCAGACTGATTTAGGAAGTGTGCAAATTCCATGACAAAACTACCAGATTGATGCTACACTTTGGAATGAAATATTGCTTGTTGATAGCTTCTGTATTTTTCTGAATGTAGCATCAGTTTTTAAAGAATTAAATGTACACAATTTTTAAAAAAAATAGAAATATATTAAAGATGAAAAATTGGTTTTCAATCCTAGAAGAAATGTAATTACTTATATTGATTCTACACACATGCATATTCATCATGCTAATTCTTTTTAGGATAAAGTAATATTATACAAATCGAGGGAAGGGGAGGACAGAGGAGTGCAGGTGAGGGCAGGGAAAACTATTTACTTCAACACCATGTATTAACCTCACCATTTATTTCTATCTTTACAAGCCATCCTTGCTTCCACCACATCCACATATCAATTCATGTATTGACTTTTGTTCTTTCAATGTCTCATTATTCTCTTTTTCAGGATCTTATCAATTACATGCTATCAGTTATTTCCCAATCCTCTCCATCCTTTTCCTCATTCACCATTCTTCATGCATTTGTATGTACTGGTCACTTATTTTATATCCATATTTATTCAATAGCCACTTATTCTTGATGTTTTATTAAATATTTAAGTAGCACATTCTCATAACATTATTTTTTTTACTTGTTTGTCCTGACACACTCAACTCTCATTTTCATAAAGCAAATTGGGCAACAGTCCACATTTATAACAACCATGTTGCTTCTTTTGACAAACATTTCTTCCTCACAGTGGACCACATACTACTCACCAATTTCCTAGTGGCACTTATACATCTAAAATATCAATTCATTTTCCTACCCTCAAGTAAATATTCTATCAAAGTAGAAATGTTAATCTCCTTTCTCTAGTTTTTGCCACTGCAAATTTCATTCAATTTTTCCCTGTCAAACGTAAACAACTAATCTATAGTATATGTTTCAAATCTATTATTTGACATATCACTATAACTCCCATATAACTCCCGTATCTTTAAAATACTACATAAATCTAGCATTTCCACATCTCATTTTAATTCTCATTGACTTCATTTTTAGTATTGATTTTATTCACTACTGTTAACATTTTTGCCAAAACAGTTTTAAAAAATCATCAAAGTAATTCTTCATTTGTTATCCTCTTTTAATTTTAATGATTCTTTTGTCTCTTTTACTACTTTTCCTGCCTATGAACATTATACCAGTGGCTCTTAATCTGTGCAACCTAATTATCCCCATTTCAGGTTTTGACTGATATAATCCCCGGTGCTCCCCCCCCCCCCCAAAAAAAAAAACCCTGACTCAGCTATTTTACATGAGTGTCTTGACTCTGAGAATTGCAGCCTGGATCCTTGACTCTTAAACAAGCAATTGTGGGTTCCAATTCCTTTTTACCACTTCTCATCAACTTTTTTACTAATTATCTCAATATTTCATTGTAGACAGTAAAATCAAAACTTTTTATATATATATAAAGCTTTATATTCATTCACTCTTCGTATTTTGGAATAGATTTAATAAATATTTATTAATCATGTATTTGTTAATGTAGTAAGAGTCTGATTTTTCCCTTATCCCCTATTAATAGAACATAAAGTGCAATTACTATCAATCTATAGATTCATATTTCCTGCATGCCTAATATTTAGACAATGCCATTTTATACTTTCTAATATTATTTTTATTTTTATTTTATTCATAGTTAACCTCAGCACTTCATTTCCCTGCATGTATTTATTATATATGCCATACATTCAGATCATTTTCAGGGGGGAAAAAGTGACCTCCTTTCACTTTCTATTAGTTTCAGTGACACAAATCATATTATTTTTCTTGCTTTCTTTAGCTTCATTCAATATTCCCTTTGCTGTTCATTCCAACTACATTTCAAATTGACATCTTTGATATGCCAAAGTCATCACCAATGGCATTCAGAGTAAATTGCAGTTATGCCAACATGACAATATGTACACTGTAATGTAACCATGTAAATGCTGTGATCAGGTATTTGTATCCTAATGTCTGATAGAAGTATGGAATAATGGAATTTGTATGATTGTTACACAATTTTATCATTTGGCCTCTTTGTCCCCTGAAGTTATGCCTGTTACCACTCAAAGGACTAACTGATATCTACCTCCACTCCTTATTATGGTTTTAGTCAACAAAGACTTTCACAGGATGCTTTCTAGTAAGATAAGGAAGTGCAGACTAAGGTATTAGCCTTAGTTATATCAGTATTTCTTTTTCTTCCTTTTTTTGTTTCTGCTATAATTTTGCACCAGTGAGGTTAAAACCAATTTTGTTGTATTTAAGTACAATGACAATAAAGATTATATTTATTTCATGCAGAATTCTGTCTTGAGGATGGAAATAGTATCACATAGCTTTCAAATATTTTAGCTGAAATACCAAGTTTTACCCCAAGTATTTGAAAAGATAAAAAGAGGCAGTTAAGAAAGATGATATAGTATTGAATGACAGATTGCATGAGGAAGAAAACAAAAATAAAAGTGAGAATTAAAAATAAGATAAAGTGTAAAAACAGTATGCAAAGGACGGGATGGCCATTGTTTCACATGGCATTTCAACATTCTTAACATCAGATTTTCAAAACTGAAAATTCTTAACCAAAATAACTAAACATATAATTTTATTTTTAATTTTTTTCAAAAAAGAATTCTTATAGATGCTGGGTACAAAATATGTCCTGATGCCTATATATGGCATTTTTAAGCTAACTGATAGCCACAATTAATGATACCACTAACTTATGACTGTTGCAAATCTTGAATTGCAAATCTATCAATAAATCAATTTATTATTACTATAATGTTTCAGTTAACTTTTGTGATGACTAATGTCTACCCAGTTCTAGACGTTTTGTTTTCAGAATTCCCCCCCTTCCCCTCCAATTCCCCTTATTCAGCAAAAACATTTCTAAAAGTTTCCATTTAAGGAAAAGAATAGGGAACTCATGATCTGCCAGCAAGTTTACAAATGTTTATCTCTTTATCCAGAATATTTAGTTCAATGAAATAGAATAAATTTAATAATCCTATATCTTCTTTTTAAATAAATACTTATATACCACCCAGAGTTGCAACCACTAGACAATACACAATTGTTAGTAAGTAAATAAATATAAAGAAATGCACTTCATTGTTAGAAGGTATACTTACTTTCAAGTATAATTTTTCTACCCGTCCAATTATCTTTAATAAGTTGTATATTTCCAAAATGTGCATCACTAAAGAAGATTCGATTAGTTCCTCTTCCTTTCTGTCTATAGTCAAAAGTCAATGCTATTACATTTTTGAAATATTCTGGATTTTCATAAGGTTGCACTGGTGAATTTAAGTTTGTCTCATCTGAAAGATGTATAGTTTTTAGTATTGTTCTTCCTGAATAAAGCAAGTAGCCATCATGTCTTAAGCATGTCACACCATCCTCTGCTAAATAACCATGTGCACAAGCACAAGTTCTCTGTGCATTTCCCCGATAGAGACAAAGTTGTTGACACCCACCATTGTTTTTGGCACATATGTTGGTTCCTACAGGGAAAAAAAAAACATATATATATATACTACAGTATAAAAATAAAACACATTAACATAGTGTATTCATTTGTGGCATATTTAATTCAATTCATATGTCAAAAAAGAAAGGCAATTTAGTTTAGTAATTAAGGCACTAAGTTAGAAACAAGAAAACAGAGTTCTAATCCTGCTGTAGTCAAGAAAGCCAGCTAAGTGACTTTGGGTGAGTCACTCTCTCTCAGTTCAATTTACTTTAGAGAAGACCAACACTGGTCTGCGGCATGCCAGCAGCTGGTCCACACATTTGCATAAACTAGCAAAGTCCCAACTGCAGGATGCAAGTAACATACAAAATCACCCCCCTCCAGTCCACGGAGAAACCTCCATGGAACCGGTTCCTGGTGCTTAAAAGGTTTGGGGCTGCTGTTTTAGAGGCCTATTGTTATGAGGAACATAGGAAACTAAAGGAGTATTAGCTATGTTTGCACTTCTTTGAATAAAAATAATATAGGCAGGATGAAAAAAAAATCTAAATTTAAATCTAAAATGTTATTAAACTTACATTGATAGTAATAAGCTAATTTTAAGCATATTAAAGTACTGAATAGTTTTTTAAAAATTTAGAACTAGATCAGCTTCTGTTCTCTGAATGATATTTTTGTCAGCAGAAGCAGAAAGATAACTTTCTTAATATCCTGTTCCTGTATGTACATCTACTGTTCATAAATCTATTATTTGAGAAAGTGGGAAGTCCAAGGAGGTAATGTGAGTGAAATACTAAAATTTTCCCCCATATTTTCTGCCAGCTTGCTCACTTGTTGGATCTTTTCTATATGTAAGAAGTAAAAGAACACACACACACACACACACACACAAACACACACACACAAACACACACACAATGATACAATTACAATTGAACAACACAGAGCATTTTAGCACTGTTGATATTTGTTATGTGTTATATGGTGTACTATTCAGTACAGTTGCTTAATCTTCAACATTGTAAAAAAGATCTGTGTTCATTGAAACAATTACTATTCAGTGAAAACAAAATGATCAAATTAGTTGCTGTTATTTGTGCTGTGGGGTGGGAATGTTTTAAAGGGGAGGAATTATAAGCACATTTTTAGGAAAACTCAAAACTGCAGTTTTTGTTCCAGTGTTTGAAGGCAGCCAAGCAACAGCAGATTCCACACTAGTTTTAAACAGATATTAAGCCAATGCACTGTTGCCAAGTGATTTTTGGGGGGCCAAAATGAATTTTTTATGCATTTCAATTATGCACAAATTAGCAGGTTAAAATCTTTCATGAATTAAATTCATGGTTTACTGCTGCAAATTAGACAATTGATAAAACAAAACTATAATACCATTTCATGGCCATATTTAGTTTGACAGTGGCGTGTTTCTGATTCAGGGATTTTTCAATAACTTCATCACTAAACTCTTTTAGTCAAGAATGGGAGAACTGTATAATTTTGAAAGACCCAGAAAACACCTAAAGAAGCATTGGACAAATTATGTCACTCATTTCAAAGGTGTACTATGTGGCAGTGGGCAAGGCATAAAGCAACTGAGGAGGCCTTCATCTTGCAGTGAGTTGATTTAGACTGAAAATAGTGAACGGCTGAATGAAAATATTAAGCATAAATAACCTTCTGAAGAATAAGCCAGCTATTAAAAATGTTTTAAATTTCTCTAATACAATAATATTCTTATTTTATAAGAGCCTTTTATTGCCAAAATACAAACTGATGAAATCTGGCAACTATAAATAACAGTCTCAATATAAGAAAACAACTTGAGTTCAAAATAGAGTACAGATTTGATACAGAAGTAAAAAAGAATATTCTCACAATTACGGCTGCATGAAGCTTCAAATAGGTGCTTTGTATCTGACAAAGTTTCAAAGAACTAATTTTGAAGAACCATATTAAGCTGTTTTGTACAGTCAACATGGTCCCATGGTTTCTAGTAGTCATAAAGCTGATAATTTGCTTCAAATGTGTCTGTCTCGGAGCCCCTCTTACCTTTCTGCAGAATCCTAACCCTAATCTTAACCCTTACCCTGCAGAATATATCCTATGAGAAAAAGATGAAGAAAACATTCTTTATGAAGTGCAACAGAAGAAGGGTGAGAGAAATCTTATCTTACAACACCAGCCGGGATCATCCAGGTTGGGTACTGTGGCGATTGTGGTGATTGCTCATTGTGGGAAAATCCAATAACTTGAGAGAATGTTTCATGCACTATTTATGCCTTTCAACCACTTTCTAGTGATGAGAAGAGGAAAACAGCAGTATAGAGGGCTAATGCTGTAAAATGTGACACACAAAGCTAAATCTGGGAATCACATAGAAAAATATTTTCCTAGCAATAACCACCATGCAGAACCTTATAAAACACAATCTTCATCACAACACAACTTTTTGTGAGCTGCTTATCTACTTGGGGGAGGGGGTTCTGTGTTTATATCTTTATTGTCTCCTAATGTACACATTCGTATCTTCATTTCTTCCTTTTCCTCCTCAAACTATGCTTACTTTTTTCTTATCCATTAGAATGTTAAAAAATGCAATTTACTAGTTTATTAAAGATTCATGGATTCTATACTATATGCAATCAAAGTGATTATTTTTAATTTAAAACTTCAACAGATAGAAGAGGAATTGGTGCTAATTTTCAAATTTGGGGCAAGACTTTTGTGTGACATTAGCAACATTCTAGGCTTCAAAAGGGTAGTAGCTACACTAAATTGGTGTTTTCTCTCTTTTTTTTATAATAGTAAAAATATGTCATAAAATGATGCTCTGCAGGATATTCTGTCCTGGAAGTTTAGCAAACCTTTTGTTATATTCCCTTTGGAAAGCTTTTCAAGACACTACTGCTACTTTTAAACATCTTTTAAACATTTTCAGATTTGTTTACCCCTCCTGAAAAAATGATTGAAAAGAGGAAACTTTTACAAATCATCTCTTCAATTAAACCAAATGTATACATTAATATGGCAATCTTATTATGACTTGTTTCCTGATAATTGACTATTTTAAGTGCTGTTGCAGGAATGTTCCACTCCTTTCTTAACAGCTTTTCATCACTCGTCTTAACAACAAATACTCAAGACAAATTTCAACTGGATAAAAGATTGTTCATTATTACTATATACACTTACCTCATAGTAAGTGTCACTGACTCTAATTTCAGAATAAATATGCATAGAATATTTGCCAAAAACAATGCAGCACATTTTATCAATATATTTTTCTGTCATCCTTGCAAGAAAGTTCATGTTGTGAGTGTGCACATCAAGCATACTGGACACACAAACACACACACACACACACACACACACACACACACACACTTTATTAGATTGGGACTTTTCGTGCAAAATGGCCACACATTAATACTGACCAGTGTAAGTATAGTTTGAAAACTTTTTTTTAAAAAAATAAGGTTTTTCCCTTTGATAGTAATCTTAGTTATAATGTACTATGGTTGTGATGAGGGTGAGGTCTAGTTAACACTAACCTTATCAATAAGTGCCTGTAATTTTCAGAGATCTCACAGGAAGGAACTTTGGAGGTTCTGTTGTCTAACACCCTTCCCAGGAATACTCAGATCATCTCAAACAGCTGCCCAACCCTTGCTTGACAATTTCCAATAATGGCATACCCATAACTCCAGCTTTCAAAATCAAAAAATATCTCCTTATTCCAGTTTTGAATCTCTCACAGTAAAGCTTCCACCCAATGGTTTTTGTTCTGTCTCCTGAGCACTATGGAAAATAAATCCACATCCTCTTCCTTATAACAGTCATTCAAGTATTGGAAAACTACTGTGATCTCTCCTCTTTGTCCTCTCTTATTTAGGCTCAGGATACTTAGTTCTTTTAACTATTATTTATTAGCTGTAATCTTCAAGCATACCATCATTTTTCACTCTTCATTGCACTCTTTCAAAATTCTCAATATCCTTTTCTATTGTAGAGGCAAAAAGGCATAATGTTCCAGTTGTGGTCCAACCAATCCAATAAAAGTACAGCTGTGTGAAAAATTCCTGCACACTTTATGGTTTATGACATTTTTTGGATAGGCCATTGATTTTATGATATTTTATGCTAACTGCTATGCAAATATTGTTATATTTAAATAAATACTGGTGGTTTTTAAGTGAAAAGCAAAAGCAAGTTCTCAGTTGGGTTCAAATCTGGGCTCTGAGTTCACCAATCCAGTCACCATGCTTCTTCAACCACTGCTGGACAGACTTAACTCGATGACAAGGAGCGTTGTCATCCTGGAAGTAAAAGTCCTTCCCTACCAGTTGCTGAGCTGAAGGAAGCATGGTCTTTTCCAGGACTTCAACATACTGCTTGATATTCATGATTCCCTGCACGATTTGTATCCGACCAATACCAGAAGCAGCAATACAGCCCCAGATCATCACGTGCATGGATGCTTCACAGATAGATTCAGGCAGTACGCCTAAATTCTTCAGCTGGAAATCTTCTGGCATACTTATTGCACTGATTTCCAGTCAAGTAGAAATTGCTCTCGTCACTCAAGATGACCTTGGCCCACTGTTTGTTGGTCCACTTGGCATACTTCTTGGCCCAAGAACGTTGACGAGAGTGGTGAACGTCTGTGAGCAAAGGTTTACTTCGAGCCGTGCAGCCTTTGAGCCCTCTGGCAAGCAGTCTGCGATGCACTGTGCTTGTGCACACTTTTACATCACATGTTTCACCACAAATTCTTGTAACCTGAGGTGAGGTGAGGTGAGCTTCCTGTCAGCCATCGAAATGCATTGCAGAGCCCGATCTTGCTGTTTTGTTGACTTTCTTGGTCTTCCAGAGAGGAGCCTGTCATCAACTGAACCAATTATTTGGTACTTTTCAACCACTCTGCTCACTGTGGTGTGATAACATTTCACTATCTTGGCTATTTTTGTACAGGAGTAACCCTCTTCATGAAGCACAATGATGCGATGCCATTCCTCAGTACTGGTGAAAGCAAAGGCCTTCATCCTTGCCCACAGCCAGAGCTAAATTAAATTTTTCAATGCTTTTCATGCCTAGTTATACTTAGAGAGTATGACAACATTGATTAGCTCATAGATTTAGCCTCTGTGCATTTTCATTGGTCAGCCAAAGCTCGCTGCTGATTGACTACTTTTGATCCTAACATTCTCAAAAATTCAAGTTGTGTTTGTTTTAGCACATAAACTCACTCAAAACCTTTAAAAGACTTTGGTTATATTAATAAAATGATGCATCTCAATCCAACTACAGAAATTTTCATCAAAGTACTAATTTTGCGTGGTTTCTATGAGTGAAAAGTTGATTAAACATGTAAATACGAGATTATAACTGAAAGCGTGCAGGACTTTTTCACACAGCTGTAGAAAGATTACTTCCTGTGATCTCTTTATTATATCTACGTTGATACAGCCCAAGATTACATTGTGCATTTTGATAACTACAGTGTACTGCTGATTCATGTTTAAACTATGGTCTAGTAGGGCACCAAGATCCTTCTATGTCACAAGTACTACTGCTGAGCCTTGTTCTACATATATCTAGCTGTGCATCTGATTTTTGTTTCCTACTAGTGCAAAACTGTACATTTCTTACAGTTGAATTTCAGTTTGTTGGGAAAATCCTGTGTTCAAGATCCTTTTGAAACCTCCTCCTGTCTACTGAGGTGTTAAGCAATCTCCTACAGCTTTGAGTCATTTTAAGTTTGTGTGTGTATTGTTTCAAATTTTTGTTCCCAAAGGAATGAAACTCATCTGGATGTTTTATAAGCTAATGCCAATATCCACCATGGAAAATTTAAATAATTCATTTATTTCAGAATTCATTGTGGTAAATAATAGCATCATCATCACCACACTATCTTCACGTGTACAATCAAACAGTTAAGTCTACAATAAGAGTTACCTTTTTCACGACCTCTGTTGAAAACTTTTACTTCCTTCAAGTTTATGCCTAAGCCTGTCCTCATGGATACTGTCTCTGTGGCGTCAATTTTTTTGCTTCGTCTGATAGATCCATTTGCATGAGCTCTGCCAAAAAATGTTGAAGGTATCTGACCCATAGTTCTCAACTAATTAAAAGTGAAAGAGACATTAATATGCAAGGAACATATGGCCTAACAGAAAATGAAGAAACGTTGGTGTTTTTTAGTTTGCAATGTTGATATAGTTTAGCTATGTTGAATATTAAACTGCTTTTTAAAAAATCCCTATCACTATGTGAGATCCTTTTTGGTGATATTACTGAAGAATAGCTATTTCTATAGGGGTGAAATATCTGGCACAGGAGTAACATTTTGAAACACAAATACTTATAGAAAAATAAATTACCTGTCAGACCAGTAGATGTAAGCCCCAAAGACTGTGACTGAAAACATATCCATATTACTTCCTGACAGTACAATCTCCCGATTTCTTCCACTCTCAAGGTCAATTCTTTCTATCTTGTCCATTCGAGCATCACACCAATATAATTTATTTTCCTAAGAATCAATCAAAAGGTAAACTCCAAATATTTTATCCTATTTTTAATTAAGGCAACAAAATATAGTGTGATATTCATATCTTAGCATAATGTAGCATGAATTATATGTAGAAAAATAGAAAAAATCACCTCAAGATCAACAGAAACTCCATTAGGCCACATGGCACCAGTACCAACAAGAATAGTCTTCTCTGATCCATCTAAACGAGCCTTGCCTATACATGGTGCCTGTCCCCATTCTGTCCAGAATAAATAACTAGAACATGAAAAATATTATGATTAAAAGTAAGTTTATTGAAACTAATGGGTTGGAATAGAAGAAAATTTGTGGAAGTTTCCTTTATCACCACCTTTCACAGTGCAGTCCTTTTCCTTATATAGCTACTCAGAGATATAAGAAACTTCCTGAAATGGCTTAAAAGAGGAGAAATGATCCTATACAAAAATTAAAAGAAGCCAAATTCTAGAAGAGAAATCCTAGGTAGCAATTTTCAGAGATAAATAGGTAGACCCACAAAATATTTCCATTTTTTAAAAAAAGAAAAATCGATAATGTCTATTCATTTTAGTTATTGGACTTTTTTCCTTCTAATATGTTAATACATGCTTCTATATCTGCAAATATACTTTGTGATTTTTTTTTGTTGTTAAGCTAAAATGTGAAGTTCAGCTTGTAAGTTGTAAAACTTTCATATTCATGTATCCCTGGTCAATTCTAGATAATGTGGTTTTGAACCCTGATCTACCCCTGACAATTTATTAAAGAGGAAAGGCAGAGAAATATCTGACATCAGGTTACATTTCTGACAACCTAAAAAAAAGTTTTCTGTTTCTTCCATTCCTCCAATTAAGAATCATTTCATGTCCAACATCATTTTTCCTGATACCAGAACTGTAACTGACTATGTTCAAAATTATGGAGACACTGTTGTTTCACCATCATTCCATTCCTCTCCATGATACAAGGGGATGAACTTCCACTAGAGGTGGACTGGACGTTCACTTTCTTGGACCACTCAATGGATTGGCCAAGAACTAATCATAATGGAATAGCCCTGATTTCTAGAGATGGGCATAGAAATTACCTTAGAGATAGTAGCCAGAAAGCATTAGAAAAATAATAGGTGCAGAAGAAACAAGTATAAGCCCAGATGCAAGAAAAAGAATGAGAGAGAGAGACTTAGACTGACTCCCACAACTTCTTTGGATATATGAGGAAGGGACGGAAAAACACAAACTTGAAAGATTGTTTTATTGCCACCTATCTCAAATAAAGTATAGTTCTATTTTTTTCTGTGGTCAGTTTCTTGATCTGGTTTACCTCATAGGGTTTACAGTTTTCTGGACTATTCTAGGATGAAAGAAAGTGGATGACTCCCTGCCTTTCTAGATTACTTTGTACTTATAGTCTAATTTTATGGCAAGAAATCTGGCGCTAGGAGGAAATGACTCTAGGATTTTGTTGTACATTCCCTCAAAGCTACAACAGGAGATTCCAGACATTATTTCTGAGGAAGTTTTTATGTGTGGATGTTTGATATCACAAACATCTAGCCTGCAACTTGTGAGAATGTAGCTTTAATAGCAATAATAAATGTGTGTAGTCTATTTCACCCCTTGCAGGCTGCTTTCCTTGACTACTGACCAATGGGATAAACTGGAAAATTACCTTCCAAAACCAGCTTGGGATCATCCAAATGCAGCAATAATAATATCAGTTTTCTTTCCCATTTTGACAGCTATTTTCCCATTCAAAAGGATATCCTTAAACAACATAAATCCAGGTACCCCAGAATCAATATAGCAGGCTATTACTACAGCTACCAAGACTTTTCAGCTTTCTTTACAGGCTCTTGAGATAGGACAGGGAAAAAAATGAAGATTCAAAGTTATGACAGATGCCTCCAAATTTCATATGACTCCATTTCAAAATTCAAAATTATGAGGACTGTAGGACCCCCATGGGTTTATTTGCCCTTACAACTGACCATGGTGATGTGACAATGTTTCCTAACCTCTTCCCAATCCCGCCCCAACTGGGCTCTGCAGCACCTTGGCCTGCTCCCTATGCCTCAATTTTCAGCACTCCAAAAATTCCTCACATAATTGTTTTTGGATCTTTTGGTCCCAATCAGCTGGCTGTTGAGAAAAGTCAGCTCAAAAAGTTTAGCCATTTAGAGCACAACCTGTGCAACAAACAGAACAGAAAGCTGGGTCCTTGCAAAGCTTTTTACTGTTTGTCTGACTGCCTTTGGGACCCTTCTTTAGAGACCTAGCTGGGGCCTAAACAAGAATCCTAGCTTGATCCTATGCTCACTTAATGACCTGCACAATGACCTAGGAGGACTCATTTTGAAAAACCTAAGCCCTAAAGCTCACTGTAACAACATTGACAAAAAGGCATTCAGAGTTGTCAACCTTATTTTACATAGTTTTCTCTCTGGTAACGCTATGCTGCTAACTAGGGCATACAAAACCTTTGCCAGACCTATACTTGAATACTGCTCCCCTGCCTGGAACCCACACAGCATTTCAGACACTAAAACATTAGAGAGAGTCCAGAGGTATTTAACAAGAAGAGTACTCAACTCCTCTGCTTGTAATAAAATTCTGTATACCACCAGGCTTGAAATTTTAGGCCAGGATAACCTTGCACTATGGCGTCTACATTCTGACTTGAGCTTAGTGCACAAGATAATCTACCATAATGCCTTACCTGTTACTGACTATTTTTACTTCAACTGCAATAACATAAGGGCGATCAAAAAATACAAACATTTATGTAATACATTCTAATCTTGATTTCAGGAAAAACAATTTCAGCAATAGAGTGGTAAATATGTAGAACACCCTATCTGATCCTGTTGTTAGTTCCTCT
Organism: Thamnophis sirtalis; assembly: GCF_051295495.1. Taxonomy (NCBI): domain Eukaryota; kingdom Metazoa; phylum Chordata; class Lepidosauria; order Squamata; family Natricidae; genus Thamnophis; species Thamnophis sirtalis. Next base: position 41,127,157 of record NW_028261381.1, on the reverse strand, counting down.
AACCCCCATATCTTTTTCCTTAAGCTGTCTACTGTGGACCTTATGCATTTCTTAAGAGGTCCCTAAGGGGACATGCATAAGTGCACCAGCATGCCTACTGTCCCTGTTCTACTATCCCATTTATGTGTTTATGTTTTACTTATTTATATCCATTTATTTGTGCCATTTTTTCATGTGTTTTCATCCTTGTACTTGTTGATAAATAAATAAATAAATAAATAAATAAATAAATAAATAAATAAAACAATTGTTTAATGATTGAACTGAGGAAAGTAGGAATGGCTGGTCATTATGTGAGGCAGCTCATTTAACATTTGTCCTGACTTTTGATTATAATGGGCAGGCTTTATTACAATTGTATTCAAGGGTTACCTACATGGCGAAAGATGTGAGTAAACTCAGATACTATAGGTTCTAAGGGTTAAGTACAATTGCTTTTTAATTGACCTCTTGCAATATATTTGATAAGATACTTACATTTCAAATCGAGCTCTTACTAAACAGTGACAACTTCCCTTTATTATATTTTCTTCTAGCCATCACCAAAAACAATAAGAGCATCAATGGAGCTAGAATCAGCCACAGGGATTAAATAGACTGCAACATGGACACTAATGGTAGAATTATCATTAACCTTAGATAGTCTTTCTAGCTTTTAGAAAATCCAGCAGATGCCCTGGTCATATATTTCATAAGATTTCACAAACCCCATCCAGCCAATATTAATATTTTCCCAGCATGCTAGTTAAATATTTGCCTGTATTTCTGGAACCATGATTTGAACAGCATTATATGTTTATTAGGGCAGGACTAAAGAAAATATTAAAAATTTATAGATGGAACAATTAATAATGTGCCAGAAAATTAGTTAATTGCCCAGCAAAAAATAATAATGAAAAAAAGGGGGGGGAATCCAAGCAGGAGTGACTTTTTCAGGATCTGGAAGTTGAGAATACCTATTTAGGAAGCTAGTTACATGCTCATTACATGATGGCAAACAGTGCTTGGAGGCTAGATCTTAGCACCTAGATAGGAAGAGTTTTATAGTATACAATATAGATTTCCCTTTTCTATTTTCCAGTCTTCATTTGAGATGACACATAGCATCCCTCCTTAGCTCTTAGTTTCTCACTCAGAGATTCCTAAACTAATGAAATTAAAAAACTTGAGACTTAATGCGATTATGAAGAGCAGTGCAAGTTGGCAGTCTTGTCTTGTCACTGCAACAATTCATTACAGATTTCTGGTGATTGGATTCAATCTATATGATTTTATATCTTTTTATATATTTTTGCTATTGCATTTTGATGGGGTTATTTGTGTTGATTTTGTTGTAAGCATCCCTGAGTTGACTGGTAAGCTTCCCTAAATGATACAAGCATTCAAATAATGGGAGGAAACCCCCACAAACATTTCCCATCTCTGAGAATGACAACAGCACAAACTTTTACATTACTATGTGGTTTGCTATTAAGCATATCTTGTAAAAATGTATTTTATAAGTTATTGGATTGGCTGGACCAGGAAAAAATTCTAGTTGAAGAGAAAGCAGGATTATAGAGATCAGATTTACAATAAATCTGTAGGTCATCTTATCCTTTTTTATAGAGAAATAGTTATATTGGCAAAAACACTCCCTATATTTTGCTTTTGTTGAGTTAAAATCAGTTTTCAGTTCTATTCCAAGCAATAAATTTGGTGGAAAGAATGTTTCATATCTATTGATTGGTGGCTACTTTTCCTACTTTCAACATGCATGAAAACATATCAATTCAAGTCAGATGTGAAAGAGTTAGCCATCATTCAAGCCAGAGGTGGGGAACAATGGCCATTTTATGACTCGTAGACTTCAATTCCGAGAATTCCTGAGCCAGTCATACTGGTTCAGGAATTCTGGGAGTTGAAGTCCACACGTCATAAGGGAGCCATTGATCCTCACCCCTGATCCAAGTCATCATCTAGTGAAACAGAGTTGTATTCTAAGTCCTCTGCTGTTTAACCTCTATGTGAATTGTATGCTATGTGTCTTCAACAAAAAGAACTCCACCCTCACAAACATAGTAACAGACATTTGGCACTGTATGCCAGAAATGCAGCAATTTTTAAATTTACATTGGGGGGGACTCAGAAAGAGTCCTAAGTGGAATTTTATAAGGGAAAAATATTTGCAGTCATTCACTCTAAGATTCTAACAATTGTTTTTTTTTTTAATGATCTAGTTAATATTGATGGCAAATTGGAAATAACACTGAACAAGTTCCTTTTTTTTTCTCCCTCCTCCCCACCACTATTTAATCATATCCAATTCTGGGAGATGGCCCTGTAGTTTTCTTAGCAAGGTTTTTCAGATGAGGTTTGCCCTAGTCTTCTTCCTAGGGCTGAGAAAAAGCAACTAACCCAATATCACCCAGCTGGCTTTGTGGCCCATGCAGGACTAGAACCCACAATCTCCTAGTTTCTAGCCTGATACTTTAAGCACTACATCAAATTGGCTCTCTGATTTTCAAATGCCGTGGCATAATTTTTTAAGCTTCCCAAACTGGGAGACAAAAAAAAAAAAAAGACTCATTTCTGCTGAAGCTAATAATAGCACCAAGGCAATTGACCTCCCCCCCCGCCCCTATTCAAATGGAGGTAATGCATACATGTCACCATAAAGTTTTTTTTAAACTAAAACTGTATCTAAAATGTATAGAGCAAAACACAGGTTTTACAAACACACTTCCATATCCCAACTACTTTTCAAACATTTTAAAAGTGGTATTTAAATGGAAGCTGGTCTGATTCCATTGGAGGTTGAAATTCATGCTGTTTTACTCTTTTCCAGAGGCGCACTGGTTCCATTTATGGCTTTAAAAAAGGTAAGGAGATAAGTAGATTATCATAATCAAAAGTTTCTCTAATACTCCCAGTGGCAAGCTTCTTTAAAAAAAAAACATACTTATATCCTATTCTGTCTGTCCATATTATATTATACCATGTTATATTATATTACATAATTAAAGTTTAAATGTTCATTATCAATGTATCGAGTGCATGAAGCACAGGTCTGCCTAATCATTTGAAAATGCTGAAATAAATCTAGGTGAAAAAATTCATTTCAGTATTAACTGTACTTCCTTTTTAACATAATCTTGTAATTGAAGATGCAACAAAATATACTATTTAAATTTATTTTTTCTTGAGTTACATATTTACATATATCAACAGCCCATAAAACAGCATGGTAAATTAGATCAACATGATTCCACTTATGCTATTGTTGCAGCAGTATTTTAAACTTTAGTGGTGTGTAGACTAATATCAAATTTACATTGTAGCTTCCTAGATCCATTTTACACACTATTCCTCATTAGCTTTTCAGTGTTTTAAGATGCTTTTTAAGAAATGTATCCACTTGCATGCATATCAATTATCGAGTTACCCTTTTCCGGGGTGCACTGCTATAGACCTTGGCTGATCCAGACCCTGAGATATGACAACATAGCGAAAAGAGCCATTAAGCCTAGAAACTTCAATAAAATTGAAGCCATGATCTGTCCAATATATATTACCTGGAAGTAATAAGAAAATGCAATTATGGAGATATAAAACTATCATTAAACATATCAGTTATGACTACAAACAAAATAAATAAATATTAATATCAAGTTTTTGCAAATTAAATTACTAAAAAGCAAAATCATTGGGCATATTTGTGCTATTCTATTCAAATAAGTTTTCTTCCTGCAATCTTCCTTATGTTAAAAATGCATTTACAATATAGTGGAACAATTCATGGTCAGCCAAATCACATGACCCATTTTTGTCAAACTAAAACCCAATTTTGTCAGAAGCATCCTCTCCCCCTATATTTAACTTGTTAAAATGTCAATCACCATTTTTGACAGTGCAATTTTTAATATTTGTGGGGACACAGGATAAAAGTGATTAATTCATTGCAGCTTCAATGTACCTATTTTGAGTAAAAAAAAAATATTCATCCCACCATCACCATATGATTGGCTATCTGTTTCATTTGTATTTCTTGGAGAATTTAAAATAGAATACAATAAAATAAAAAGTACAGTTGTCATAGGAAAAGCAACCCACATGCTATAGAAAGAAAAAGAGTGTCTGTTTTTTTTAAAGGATGTTTTTATACTACTGAATAAAATTTTATTTTCTTATTTTATTTGTTAATTTTAGATGTAAAATAAATACATTTACTGTTGTAAAGAAACCTGGAAGAATTGCTTGGTTATAAATCAGAAAAGATAAAGTAAAATAATTATAAATAATAAAATAACCAGAAAACCTACCCGCTATCCAATCCACTGCAATGCCTTCCACTCTTCCCAAACCATTTGTAATTATATCCTCCTTCCATGTCTGATCTCTGCTAGCTCTGCTTATTTTATTGAATCCCATGTCAGTCCAGTAGATTGTATCATTTCCTATAGAATAAATATTAGGCAAATTCCTTGTGTGTCCAATAACACTTAGCCAATAAAGAATTATATTCTATTCTATTTTATTTATTGGGCATGCTCAGATCTTTTACTTTGAAGTGCTTCTATGACATTTTTTTCTGCAATTCACCTTTGTTCTTTCCATTTGTAAATGTTTGGGTACAATACTTACTGAAAATCAATATACATGTCATATGAATTTCTCCCCCTTTTTACATTTCTGCACCTGTTTTTCTTAACATAGATCTACGTAACTGAGAACAAAGAGGAGTGATCCTGTGTAACTTTGAGACTTCCAAAATTACAGGGCTTTTATAAGACAAAACATTTATTTACCTGCATGAAAGTCTATACCAACAGCAAAAGATGTCCCTGTTATAGGCATTAGTGCATCTGTTTTATCATTTGGATCAAGAGGGATTCCCCTTATTCCTTCATGAATAGAATACAAGAGAAATGACTCTATACCTAAAGAAAAATAATATTATTTCAAAAATATTAACCATGATTATGATAATAAGCAGTTATAAAATTGACCAGATATCTGAAGCCAAAAGACAAACTTCTGGCTCTTAGTCAGTTATATTATGATGAGGTGGGAGGGATCATCAAGAAAGAAAATTTAAAAAAAATCAATGTAGAATAACCAGAATCTCAACTTATGACAACAACTGAGCCCAAAATTTTCACTGCTAAGCAAGGCAGTTGTTAGGTTTTTGCCCCATTTTACAATCATTTTTGTCACAGTTGTTAGGCCAGCCACATGGCCATTAAGAGAAACCAACTTCTCCCATTGACTTTGGTTGTCAGAAACCAGCTGGGAAGGTTACAAATGATGATCACATGATCCACATGAGACTTTATTACATCTTTTTGGAACTGTAACCTGCATCTGTCTAAAGATACTCTTAAGAAGCTTGATTCTACTGACACATACGTCTATTAAATTTGGACTTCAGTGAATGAACTGAGATTTTAAGCTTCTAACCATGATTACATCAACATTCTTTGCAAGTAGTGTGAAAATTAATGTTCAAGTCATCAAGTTAATTTTAATTAAGAATTTGTCCTAGAAATATAATTTGAAAAATTGATTAAGTTTTAATTTATTTTATCATCAATAAACTGAAATCAATGAATTGATTTTGCAACTATTTTAAATAATAATTTTAGCACCCACAAATATCCTGCTTTTACCTCTGTCAATATATATCTAAATAAAATACAACACAGATAAAAAACATGTTTGTATGTGTTAAAGACACCTGCTTATCCCTATTTATGATGCTCAGAATGTTTACATTTTGTAAACATTCAGAGATTGTATAAATTACTAACTGTAGAATTATACAACCAAAGTTTATATATATTTATTATATAAATTCAGCAACAAAATTAGTGAAGAATTGAATCTATTTTTTTTAAAAAAAAACCAACCAAACAAACAAACCCTAACCCACCCTCAGAAAACACCCTCAGTAGGGCCTTCTCTGTTGCTGCTCCAGCCATATGGAATGAGCTGCCCCCAGAGATCCGGGCCATCCCCACTCTCATGGCCTTTCGCAAAGCCATTAAAACCTGGCTTTTCCGGCAGGCCTTCTGATTGGGTGTTTCTTGCGTTCCTTTTTTAACTTTGTGTGTCCTATTGTTTTTAAGTTCTTTTAATTTCTTTTTCATTTCTGTAAGCCGTCCGGAGTCCTTCGGGATTGGGCGGCATAGAAGTTTAATAAATTCAATTCAATTCAATTCAACACAATCACAAAGACCCAGAGCATGATAGTCTTTTTTCTGCTACCAATAATACAGTTGACTTTGGGATTATTAAATTTGTATTTTAATTTGCTTTACTTAGTCCTTGAAAATAAATAAATGATTATACCTTGACATGTCATACGATTTTTCTGAAGATTATAACCTACAGTACATAAGCATGTTCTAGTGGATTCTGAAGTTGGTAAGCAAAGTTGGGAACATCCTCCATTATTGATCTGACAAGAATTGCTACCTATTAAAAATACAACAACAATGAAGTTTTACAAAAATTTTATAAGGTACTGAAGATTATATTTATATCTTAGTAGGTAGAAGCAACTGATGAATGTTTTCTAGTCTTGAAAGCTAAGCAGGATTGTGTATAATCAGTATTTGTATGGAAGACCTCCATGGCATAGTTTAGCTGTAAGTATAGTTATGTAGTGAGCAGAAATCAAACTCAGTTTGAAGTGACCTTACTAATTAGTTTCATACTGCATTAATAAAAAAAAAAGTCATCTGCCCTATAACATAGAGTATGCCTGACATACCTTTCTGTTTTGAAGTAAAAATAGCAAATTACTACTAGCAAATTATCACTTGCCCACTATTAGGAATTCAGAATTTCCTTTAAATAATTGTCCAATAATAAATTAGCTCAAAAAAGGCATGGTTTTTTAAATGGGAAAAGAAAGTACACATTTTGATTAACACATTGAGCTAAAGCCTCCTAGGATCACTGTGTGAGATAGGCAGCTAAATAGATGAAAAAACAAACAAAAATATTTGTCACTAGTTATTGAGTACTTACGAGTTTGCCTAATTGATTTTAGGCTCAACTTGTCAGCTGAAGCCTGAATGCAATTGCATTCAAGGTTTTAGGTTCTGGTAAAATGGTGCGATTTTAAAGCCTGCCTGATTCACTCATACAAAGTTTGTAGACTCAATTTTTTCTTACCAATCAACATATAAAGACATGAATAAATTAATATTATTTCTGAGCTCAGTGCAAGAAGTTCTGACCTTATCAAGAAAACTGAGCAACAGGGATAAGTTATAAAGAAATATATAACAGAATATATATTGAAGATAATTTAAGGTAGATAATAAACTAAACAATGATGTCTTTGGTTTTAATTAAGACACTGGAAGTAACATCAACCAACATCATTCTACAAAGCAATATTAATAAAACACAGTGTATCCACTTTCAGTTGCTCCAAAGCAAAATGTTCATGAATTCATAAAGAACTTTTATCAACAGAAACCCCCAAGCTATAAAGATAATTATTATAGAAAGGCAGGTCATTATTTTGTTCTGTTTTGTTTTATCTTCCAGTAGTTCTCTGTCATTGCCACTTAATGTCTTAGGGTTTTCCAATAATTTGGAAATTTCTGGAGGGCACAGATAACTATGGAAAAAGAAGGAAGTAGCAAAAAAAATCACTTTAGTTCATAGGAGGTAAAGTATATTATTCCATAAAGAGATTTTTTAAGGATTTCTGGATTTATGTATTTTATTATTCAAAATCTTAATGCATGGTTTACCTTTCTGTCCTGCTTTGTCATACACTTTCATATGTACAACTCCTGAAGTTTTGTTTCGCAAAACTGTAGGATTCCTTCCATCTTTTTTATTGCAGGTGCCCAGTTGGCCTAAATTATGGTCTGCCCACCATAACTTTTTATCTGTAAAAATAAAGCATTTCCATTTAAAAAATTAATAAACATACCATACACATAAATATACATACATACATACATACATACACAAGTTTGTAAAACTAGAAAAAAAGTTGAAAAATGCAAGAATAGTAACATAGAAAGCAGTAATATCAGCAAATGATTTAAGTCATGAATCACGAAGCTATGTTGTCCTAGTCTATTATGGCCTTCCATGCTACAATGTCAACTATTCCCTTTACAACTTTGAATCAAGAACAAGCCTCAAACACACATCTATTGGTTTGAAGGGAGTGCAATTTCAGTTACAAAAGTCTGTTTTCCTAATTCTCATACTGAGAGCTACCTAAACACAGCATCACCATCTTATCTGTATTCAGTTTGTTTATTAGCTTTGCTTTAATCCAGGGATGTCAAATGACGACATAAGGATGTGAGTTTGACGCCCCTGCTTTTGTCCATTACTACTTCCATTTAATTATCAAATACCTTAATTATGGGTCCTGATACAGATGGAAAGATGAAATAAAGTTACATGTTATGAGCACACTAATATAATTGAATTCCAAATCTCTGAATGACTTTTTCCAGGAATATCATGTAATTATTGAACACAAAGGAGAAAAAGAATAAAATAACCTATGGAATTAAAAATATAAACACCCTAAGGATCTCAGGCTTTATTCCCTAATAGTGACCTTGAGACAGTGTAAGACTGTGAATCCAATTCTCAATCATTAATACACTCTAACAATATTCTATGATTACCAAAATTAACTGAGAAATCCATAAAAATCGACCAACACCTTCTAAAAATATTTTTAAAATGCAATTTATTATTTTAAACCATTTATTGTAAGTTTGGAGCTTTGGAGATCATAACTATTTAAATTGAATTATTCCAGAAGAATCTTCAGAGATACTATGTAAGAATAAGGCACAGTTCTATTAAAGTGCTGCTGACAAGTAGTATGAAAGCATCCAGGCAGTATCTTGAAGCATTTTTCTTGTCTTAGTTTGAATACATGCATGTCCATATACTGAATATGTATTGCACTAAGCCAAGCTTTGCTATTACAGGAGGACAGGATGGAATAGTAATTTGCTGTGATTCTACCTTTATTCACAGAAGGATGAGACATAAGGTCTGGAGCAGTGGTGGGTTTCAAAAATTTTTAGAACCTCTTCTGTAGGTGTGGCCTGCTTTGTAGGAGTGGCTTGCTGGCCATGTGACTGGGTGGGAGTGGCTTGCCGACCATGTGACTGGATGGGCATGGCCAACTTATAAAATGTGGTGAAACTCACTTAACAACGCTCTTGCGTAGCAACCAAAATGTTGCCTCAGAAACTCTGGCATTTGAATCACGCAAGTCTTAAAGCTGTCAAGTTACAATACCCTTGCACCCCTAACCCTTTAGAAAAAAACCCAGGGTTGTTCAAAATTGACAGCTTTAAGACTTGTGGACTTCAACTCCCAGAATTCCTCCTCTCGCTCTTCATCTTGATGATGTGCGGGCGGGCGGGGGGAGGGAGCTGGAACCGGTTCTAAATGACACTGTAGATTTGTGGAACCTCTTCTATAGAAGAGGTTAAAACTGGCAAGAACCCACCCCTGGTCTGGAGGCTTTGGTAATGAGATTCAGGCAAAGACATCATATTTTGCATCCCTGTACAAATCTGGAAACAGAAGGAATTACTGAGCTGTTATTTGCTACAGCTGCAGTAATACCATTGCAGATAATGCAGCAAATAGTGATGATACTCAGATGACAAAATCACACAAATGCCACATGACATACTTGCATTATTTATATGTCAGCTACATATTGTAGCATTTATGTGATGATGATGTCATGCATATGTTTCTATTTGACATCTGTGTTCCTTTTGAGGACACATAACTGTGTGGTATTCCATGGAGTTCTTCATCAACTCACATTCCAATCTGCATCATAATGATACAATACATTACAATCACTTTATCAAAGATCACGCTGCAAATGATGAAATCAGAGAAAGCCTGTTGGATTTCCTGTTAAATTTTTATACATCTACTGGGGCATTCATATTGTTAGATGTCAATGTTGAAGCAATCATTCAATATCTCAATATTTCCTTCATTGTTTTATGAAGACTGTATAGCACTAATATTAAAATCTGGCAGAAAGAATCTAGAAGATATGGACACTATAGACCAATACCTATATGCTAAAGTATCTATATGCTATAGCATAGCAAGATCTATGCTAAAATATTAACTACAACATGAGCAACAGAAAATAATACCACCTTCAAAGCACCTAGGTTAACTGGATTCAGAAGAAATACAATATTTTTTATAACAACTTTATTAAAATGTACAAATGCAAAGATAAAAGACTAATGGAAACTAAGGGTAATATAAGAAAAAGAAAAGTCCAAAGAGACAGGGAAAAAAAGATATATAAAAGATAATTTCCTGCATCCTCCAGGCAAGTATAAACAGTTTCAACAACTTAACACCTTCTCTAACATTTCAATTTCAGAAAATCATCTTTTCTTCCTACACCTTATCCCTTATCAATAATCAAATTGTAAAAACTCATCATTTAATTCTAATTTGAAAAAGCCTATTAAGAGCTACTAGAAATAGTAACACACACACACACACACACACACACACACACACACACACACACACACACACAGGGACACAAATACATATTTGCATTAGCCCAGGGGTGTCAAACTCAAGGCCCAGGAGCCAGATCCAGTTCATAGGGTACTTAGGTCTGGCCCATGGGGCCACCCTAGAAACAGTGAAGCACTGGCTCGGTCCTTCTGCCAGCTAAAATGAGCTCCTGAACTCCATTTTTGGCTGCCATGGCCTCCTGCAACCCTCTGCCAGTGAAAATGGAGCTTGGAATGAAACACACGAGCTCCATATTCACTGGCAGAGGGGCAGAGCTCGGGAGCCTTTTTTTTCACTGGCAGAGTGCTTGGGCCACCATAGGCGCCCCCAACAGGAGTTATGTCTACCTGGCCACACCCACCCTGGCCACCCAAGGTCAAACACAACCCTGAAGCGGCCCTCAATGAAATCAAGTTTGACACCTCTGCATTAGCCTTACTAAAAAAAAATCAGTTTTGTAATTCAACTATTCACTTTATCTAAGAAATAAAGCAAAAGAAATCTCTGCCCACTTACAAACAGATCTGCATCATTCTGTCCTGGTCAAAAAGAGACTTCCGAGCCTCAAGAAACCTCAGTATGTATATTTTAACCCTAATTGAATAAGTTCACTTTGCAGACCTTCTGTCTGCTTTTGAAAAGTTTGGTCTTTTTAAAATTAAATAATGTCTCACGAGTTGATTTTTTTTATCATTTTCTCTTTGTCTTCTCTCAGAAACAATTTTGTTGGTTTCATAAATTCCTTTTGTAAATCCAAAATAGGAAGCTTTTCTATATTGCTCTTTATGATTTATTATTTATATGTCACCTTTAATTATCAAGAAATCTGTTTTCATTTGTAATTTCATTTTGGCATCTTTTTCTGTATCATTTATGAACTGCTATTTTTAAGTCCATTTTATGATTCACAGCATTTTTTTCCATATCCCTTTTGTAATCCACCAGTTTTTTAAACTCCAAATCCACCTTTAAAATAGTTGGCTTTATACAATAAAATCTGGTGTTCTTCTATATGTTCTATTATAGTTTAAACAACTTTGTACTTTCTGAGTACATTGTTCTCAATTTCTTTTGTAGTCAAATATTGTTCCATTATATTGATGGGTGTCTTCTTATTAGAATAATGAAATATTTTTTTTCTCTGAGCCATGTTCATTCTGCCTTTCTGCTCCCAGAAGTCAAAAAAAACGATAAATTTTTACAATATGTACCAGGTAGTTGTTATTATTATGGATATAGCTGCAGATAAATTAGTATCACTTGCTCATATTTTGTTGGATGTAGAAAAGATCTTTGATATGGATCAGATTCAATTTACAAAGTGTATTTTCAGATAATCGCTTTCCATTATCAATTGATTACCATGTGGTATTCTTATCCTGTGACTTGAGTTATTACCAATGTATTTGTGTCTCAATCCACTGAATAACATTAGTATTGTCTCCAATTTTGTATTTAGTTTTTGAACCATTATCTTCTTTAAGACATTAGAGGTGTGAGAAATCATATATATATATATATATATATATATATATATATATATATATATATGTATGTATGTATGTATGTATGTATGTATGTATGTATGTATGTATGTATGTATGTATGTATGTATGTATGTATGTATGTGGAAGATCACTACTTCCATTATCTGTCCTTCGGCTCGTCACAAGAGACCATCCAGACAGAAACCCAATATTTTTACTGTTGCCTTTTTGTTACATTTGTTGTATTTGTGCTGATAAATAAATAAAGGGAGACTAGTATAGATCTATTTCAAGCTATTTAGCTCTCATCAGCTAGCCATACACTTACTGGGATTCAAACCTGGGCTGTATTACATGTTAGGCAGATGTGTTAACCACTAGCCATATATATATATATATATATATATATATATATATATATATATATGTGTGTGTGTGTGTGTGTGTGTGTGTGTGTGTGTGTGTGTGTGTGTGTGTGTGTGTGTGTGTGTGTGTGTGTGTGTGTGTGTGTGTGTGTGTGTGTGTGTGTGTGTGTGTATATATATATATATATCTTCAGGGTCAACAAATGTGCCCCACCCACCACCCAGGCCGTTACAACATGAAACAACAACGGACCTACAGCCAGCACCAATCAGCACCAATCTACCAATCATAATACAACCATACAAACAATCATTCCACTTACTGAAATAAAGCCAGCACTCCACCCCACCCCCACCCCAAGGTTTGTAGAGGGACAGCAGCTCCGATCATGCTTTAAGCCCAAAACACCAGCCTGAAGATGGCGAATGAGTCCTTGCTGAAATGTTGCCAAGACAATCTCAATCTTACATGGGAAAAGAACCGAATACAACAAGACCAGCATACCTACACCCGTGAAAATCTATGAAAACACACACACACACACACACACACACACACACACACACAAACATTTCTTGTATGCCAATGACATTAAGGATATTCTTGATAATTATACAATGTTGTTAGCAAAGTTTGTTCAAATTTTATCAATATGGTGTATATTTATATTCCAGTTATACTATTAACTGGGAGATAACTAATTTCTTGACTTTTGGATCAATGATATCTATTGATTTCTGTAAGATATTAGGTTTTACTATTTGTACAGACTCCATAAGGTCTAGGATGGAGTAGAATGAGGGCTATCCATGATAGAATACACTGAACCTTTCCTGGCTCCATTTGTATGCCTTCTGGGAATATTCTATAACCCAAATAGTCCAGTTAAGTCAGAAGAAAAATGAATTTTTCTAATATACCAAAAGCTCATAATTTTGTCTCATAATTTTTGCAATATATTTCTGACATGGATTACATGAAAGGTGGAAACTTCAAAACAAACAAAATTGTCACCCAAATAGAATAACATATTTATTTAAAATGTCTGCAAATATGTTCATAAATCTAGAAAAAACATTTACAATTAACTAAGCCAAAGGTTGTATCCCACAAATTTTCAACCATTCCTCTGCTACCCTGACCCCTTTTAGTGGAAATAGATACATCAGATATAGTGATATGACTAGGAAGATGGGCTGATTTACTTCCATGTGCATTGTATTCAAAAGCATTGTACCAAGCAGAGAGAAATTATGCTATTGGTAGCAAAAAATGCCTTACAACAATGGAGACACCTGCTGGAAGGAGCAGCCCACCCATTCACTTACCATATACAAATCCTTACTGATCATAAACATTGTGTTTGCAACACTACAGCTCTCCTACCCTGGCAAATCAGATGCACATAATTTTATTTTATTTTTACATTTCATATATTGCAGGCTCCCAGAACAAGTTTTCACTCTCTAATGCAAGCCAGAGTATGAGATTTCCCAATCATGCCCCCCCTCCCGCCCACAGCATCGATATTGCAGCCAGACAACTTTCAATCCCACAGTAAGGCAGATTAACACAAAAGGCTGAGAGCAGAAAGCCAGGTAGATGATCTTTTTTTATTAGATTAAGGCATTGCAGAAGGAGGATGTATATGGAGGATCAGGATGAATAAACTCAAGACTGACCAACAAGATAGTGTTTCACCTTTAACAAAGGTGGGAAGGTGGGTGCTTTGTAGAATGGATGTGTTAGTGGTGGATTCCGGATCCCGTCGCAATCGGTATGCTACAACAGAGCCAGGAGTCCACCACCCTGCAATGCTTCAGCTGCTCGGCGGAGGTTGCACAGGTGTCATATACTGTGTGTGCATGCGCAAATGGCCCAGTTGGCTTAAATACAGGTAAGGAACATGGGTGGGCAGGTGGGCCCTCCAAAACACTGTTCCAGTACTGTGGCTGCTGCTCCCAGCCGCCACCGGTACACCCCTACTGGGGCATACCTCCCAGAACCCACCACTGGGATGTGTACCTGTGTCTCTTCTCCTAAGGGAGGAAGGAGTACAGCTGTGCCATGAGAACAGACAGCAGGACACATGAGAATCATTAAAAATCAATATAGACTTCTAAAAGAAATCTAAGAAAAATCCTGCAGAGAGATAAAGGAGTATAGTTTCTTTTAGCCATGTCTGTTGGAGAGCAAAACCAATTCCTGGTAAGCCATTTGGCATGTTGCAACCACTAAAACAGACAGACAGACAGACAGACAGACAGACAGACACACACACACACACACACACACACACACACACACACACACAGAGCCTTGACCCTGGGATAGTATTTTGCTAGATTTCATCACTGATCGTTATTACTACCATATGGTAGTAATGGATTTATTTACCAAATTGACCTATTTCATTCTTTTCAGGGGGTCTTCCAACAGCTCAAGAATGCTCAATTTTTTTATTTCATGTCTTTAGATATAGAGAATTGGTCAATCATGTCATAAAAGACAGAGAAGTGGATGTACTTCCAAAGTTTGGAGGACTCTTACAACTATTAAAAAATAAAATATATGTGTCATTTGTTTATCATCTGATCTCCAATGGAGAAGGTTAACCAACTACCACAGCAATATTTAAGATGGTATATTTTTACCAGCAAAACAATTTGACTTATTTCATACCTCTAGCTGAATTTGCTTACAGCAATGTGCACACTGTTCTCATGATATGTCTCCATTCCAAGCAACATATAGTTCCACCCATGGGTTTTACCAACAAATAGGTAAATGCTATTCCTAGTACCACAGATTTTCTCCATATGAAAACACAACTATTTTTCTGGGCTTTGGAGTAGTTTTGAGCCTGTGAATTAGTTTTATTGGAATATTTATATTGCATCTACACTATATTGCCAAAAATATTCGCTCACCCATCCAAATATTCAGAATCAGGTGTCCCAATCACTTCCATGGCCACAGGTGTATAAAATCAAGTACCTAGGCATGCAGACTGTTTTTACAAACATTTGTAAAAGAATGGGTCACTCTCAGGAGCTCAGTGAATTCCAGCGTGGAACTGTGATAGGATGCCACCTGTGCAACAAATCCAGTCGTGAAATTTCCTCACTTCTAAATATTCCACAGTCAACTGTCAGCTGTATTATAACAACGTGGAAGTGTTTGGGAACAACAGCAACTCAGCCACGAAGTGGCCACGCAAACTCGTCCAACATCAGTGTGTGACCTCACAAATGCGCTTCTGGAAGAATGGTCAAAAATTCCCATAAACACACTCCTAGACCTTGTGGACAGCCTTCCCAATACGTCATATTGAACCCTATGGATTAGGAATGGGATGTCACTTACAGTAAATTCATAGGTGAGCGAATACTTTTAGCAATATAGTGTATATTGGTTAAAATAAATTAGGGTGTGGGTTGTCCATTTATTTTGTATCTTTGGTTATGACTTTGCTTGCTTAATAATTACTGCTGCTCATTACGTAGAATCACTTTACATTAAGCTTTATAATTTCTAATCTTAGTTTGGCTCTTGATTGTCGTCCTCTCTCCCCCTCCCCCAACAAAATGCCAAACCATGCTTGTTGGATTTTTGGAATTTTTGAAACATCTGTACTGGGATTCATCATAAACTATTCATGACTCTTACAATTTACAAGCTGTTTATCCAAAATCAACATAACAAAACAAAGCTTTAGTTATACTCAATGAAAAGTACTATTCTTTTTTAAATTTCATAAAAGATACAGATAAGCCAAAAAAAATATGAAAAATGCCTAAAAACTAATTTCCACTTGAATGACAATTTTCAATGATAGTTTCGAGTTTTATTTCAAATTAAACCTGAATGCTAGTTTGACCATGATCAGCATTTTTTAAGAAATATGATTTTTATTCTAAAATAAAGTTAATTGAACCTTTGGTTGACTATTGCCCCTGCCCTTCCAACCACCATATAATTCATTGCTCTGTTTTGCTAATTAATTTGACAATTCAAGTATAGATGACAAGAAAGCTGAAACTCTCAGAAGAAGAAGGTAAAATCAGTCCAAATTTAATACATGATTTTTCCCAGAGTGATATTGTTTTCAGCATCTTGATATAGATGTGAGTGACATCACTGCTTGCAAAACATTACATTTATTTACTGCCAGGTAATGGTTGCACTCTACCCTGCAACTGGCTGCAGCACTTACCAAAAACAAACTTCCACCCTCAGCTTAGTGTTATCTATAGAGGAACTTAGAACTCCTTAAGTTACTCTATAGATAACACTGGACATGAAACAATTTAAATAAAATTTATAAAACAGAGTTACAGCAAATCCCTACCGCTCACCATGAAAGCTGGAATGCCCACTAGTGGGCGGTAGGGACCAAGTTGATTACCACTGTTCTAGACATTATTTTACACCACGGAAAAAACTTAAAGGCCACAGTATTCTCAAAAGTCTAGAGTGTTCTGAATGAGAGGTAACCCTCCCAAATGTTTGTCTTTAAATAATTCTTATATTAATTCATATTTTAAACTTGAAAAATCAACAATTTCATAATGTAATCATGATTTTTAAAATCCTTGAAAATAAAATACGTAAGTATTTAATATTTAGTATACTTCTAAATAATATCAATGAAATCTGAGTTTTGGGAGGAGAAAATTACCATAGTATAGTATAAGAGGGTGAACATTTGGGTGTGTCTTATACACCAAATGTAGCCCCACCCACCCAGCAGCCCCCACCCTTTGGCCTCTACCTCCCAGCAATTTACCTTCTTGCAGCAAACAGGAATATGGGGCTTGCGGAGGTGGCAATAAGCTATGGCATTCCCTGCAGCCTGAAATAGCTGATCATTAGGAGGCCAGTTCTGAAACTGAAATTGAAAGTGAAACGGGCTGTTTGCTGTTTGCTGCAAAGAGGCAAATTTCTGGGAGACAGAGGAAGATTTTTTTCTTCTTCTAATCAAGCTAATCTGAAACTGAACTAAACTATAAATGCCTATAGAATGTTCACATTATTAGACTTGTTTTTTTAAAGACTGCTTTATTATTGTTCTAGACAACTTAACAAAATGAAGAAGCTTTTTTAAAATAAATGCTTGATCTGAAGAGGCCCAGGGCTATTGTATCTTCTTTTAACTAGCAGGGAATAACATATACTTCCAGAAAGCCACATCAATTTTAACAGCATCTGTACAAGTATAGTCTGAAATAAACACCACAAATAGTGTATATCGTCTGTACTGTTTTCTGTTTGCTGCAAGGAGGCAAATTGCTGGAAATCAGAGGCAGATTTATTGCTCCTTGTTTTCCTCCCCAAAAGCTAGGTGAGTCTTATACTTCAGAGCATCTCATACTCCAAAAAATATGGTACTATTTATTAATACTAATATATTTTCTCTCCCGTTAAGAAATTTTACAAGGAAATTAATACACTGAATACAAAAGTAATGTTCTCCATTCTAAAAATTAATAGTGATATCTTGTAATCCAACGATTCTGTGAAAATATTTTTTCCCAGATATATGGAAAGGCTTTGGAAGAGATAAGATATAATCTATATTTTACATTGACATGTTTATAAAACAAGGTAATAATAGCAATTTAGTAGAAAGTAAATCATCCTTAGAGGAAGCTTCTTTAATTATAAATAAATATTTTAGGGGCTGCATGCCTTAGTTATGAATTAAGTTTTCAAATCAGCTATATTAAATGGGTTCAGAAAATCAAAGATGTAAAACACTTGCAAAAAGATATACAATGATATTATTTTTTTGCTTTTTAAAACTAATTCAGAATAAGTTCACTAAATCAAAATAACTATGACAAGTTTTATCTCTTGATTTTGTCTATATCTGAAATATTAAAGATGATTAATTTTGTAAATCACACTATGTATGTATGTATGTATGTATGTATATATGTATGTATGTATGTATGTATGTATGTATGTATGTATGTATGTATGTTGTATTTGTGCTGATAAATAAATAAAGGGAGACTAGTATAGATCTATTTCAAGCTATTTAGCTCTCAACCGCTAGCCATATCCTTACTGGGATTCGAACCATTCGAACTATATATATATAGTGTGTGTGATTTACAAAATTAATCATCATATGTATGTATGTATGTATGTATGTATGTATGTATGTATGTATGTGTATATATACACACACACACACACACACACACACACACACACACACACACACACCTCTTTTAACATCACTTGACACTTGAAAAATAAGAGTGATAATCCATGCAACCAGAAATGGTTTGTCTATCTGTCAATCTGAGGAATGCTATATATTGTTCTATATATTACTCATACATTCATTTTTCTAGCAAAAATGAAAACGAAAGCAATGAAAGAATGAAAATTAAAGGAAAGTAAGAGTCAAAATATAGAGCCAGAAACTAATGATCAGCCATGGCCCTGTCTCATCAGTGTGCAGTTACAAATTTCTCAAATAAATAAATCTCCCAATCTAGAAGTATTAAAACAATGTTCCTGATATAATCAGGAAATGGAATTTACGAAACACTGTTAACCTAATACTGCTAAGAGACATACTAATGAACTTTCAAATGGAAAGGAAAATTCCATATGGTTCTGAATAACATGGCTTCTGCAATTGATCACATCCCAATGGAACATATAATGGTAAGAGTAATCTGCCTACTGTGCTACTAAAGATAGTTGCTGTTTGTATAAATAGTAAATAGTCTCTAGACCACCTACCTCTCCTGCTAATTCCAATCATGTAAATAGACAATCCTGTTATCTTTGTTCTCAGATCACAGAATCATTTTTCACAACAGATATTAGAATTAGAAGACAATTCAGCACAGGATAATATCATCACTAGCCCTTAGAGTATTGGCCTTCTTTGCTGTCTCCTGCACCTATACAATTGAAAAAATTCAAAAAATCAAAACAGAATTCTGAAAAATAGCCACATGCTGTTATCTTGTTTCAGTTCTGCATTGACAATGACCGAACTCTCCGACTCAGACTTCTTATAATCCACTAAAATCCAGCTGTGTGCAGAATTGTACCCAAAGACAGTTTCTTTGTAGGAATGAATGAGTGAATGAATGAATGAAATCAATTTAAAAATTAATCTAACCTTAGCAACAAAATTTATAATAATGACAGCTAGATAATTCACTACAATCAGCAAATTGGGAAACCTGACCTTTTAGTGTTTCCATCTAAGTAAAGAAATTGTTTAGTTATTCAAATTGACCTTTTTTAATCAGCTTCATGTAACCTTAAGGTCAAAAACAGCAATTTTTGAATTAGGAAATTTATCAGAATATAATTTAATCAACAAGTCAACTTTTCCAACATCAGTAAGTAACCAAGTTGTATCTGGGAGTATTATTAGGTTTCCTGCATTTATGCCTAAGAGTTTACCTTTTCTTTTTTTGTACTATGGATTTAAATCTAAACAGTTTATTAGCTACAAAATATTACACTTTATTGCTAAAAAATCATAGCATAAAAGGAATAAAAATAGCTTCCTCTAGTATAAAAGTACCTAACATTATTTTAGTATTTAAGTAGTCTCCAGCTTTTTAAATAGCTAATCACTGTGTTGTGATAGGTAAATTTTTTATAATTATTATATATAACTTTACTAAGTAATCAAGCATATAAATGCTTTTTATGCATATTATTCAGCAATAAAAATATAATATTGTTAAACAGAGATGGAAAATGTTCAAGCAGGGAGCTAAATATAATTTTTGATTGCCCATTATTTTTCATTATTGATAATTCACGTATGAAAATATATCTTAAACATAGAATTGAATGAATGTGACTAAATGTATAAATATTATAATATAATTAAAATAATATGTCAAATAGAAAAACTGTGATAGAAAAGTTTAATAGATATATTCAATAATTATTTAAGTAAATATTTACTTTTAATATATTCATAAGTGAATTAAGATTTTTCAATTTTTAATACTTTGTACTTTTATATATACTTAACTTGCATAATTTATCTTTGAAATGTAACATTTTTTCTCTTTTCCCCATTCATGCATTATATAAAGAGGAAAATAGGTGCTTAGATATCCAAAGTATTTATTATTTATTTACCTTAGATATATTGATATTTTAGCTCACAATTAACAGTAAATTAATTCAGTAGTTTCAGCTTCAGGAATATTGTTTATAAAACCATAAACCTTTTGTACACTTTATTAACACATTTTCCTGGGATATATGTCAAAAATAGTTCCTTTTTATTATAAGTCAAAATACCTTGAGTTGCATAAAAATCAAGCCTGAAAAATTGGGAAGAAAGCTAGTATCAAAATGATGGCTTAAATCTTCAGTATATCAGCCATGGTGTTCAATTATTTTGAATGGGATTACATTATCTAAGTGTGTCAAGTGCTTATCACCAGTGAATATTAGAATGTTTCTCTACTATAAATACATTAAAAATCTAACATTCATGTCAATATTATATTTCATTAGTACTGAAAGTCCAATTGTTTACCAGTGACCTATTTCTATTTTAAAATTACAATCAGCTACCTATCAATCACTTTCAAGTTGATCCAAAGTACTTAGAACGATGTTGCTGTAAGCAACCGAGCAACAAAAGCCTGAGTAGCAAATGCTCTACATGATATAATTCTTTCTTTGTTCTATAGTAGCATATATATGATACAGATCACATTTCTGAGAAGCATTTTGAAGAGAAAATAGCTCATATTTCCTCAGAACCTGATGCCTGTTGGTGGAGCCCAAAATGTTGACTGGAGGGATGTCTTGTTAAATTATATGGGGTATAGTCTTCTGAATATCAGAGAAAAAGATAGAAACTTTGTAATAAGTGCTTTTCCATATGTGAGCTGCACTTCTGTCCTTCCTAGTTTTATTTTTACTTATTTGCCAGGCAGGGGGCTAAGAACTGATGCTGAAACAACTGCTTTTAGTGTATCAGGTGAAGCTATTTATGGCTTTTGTCTGCTTTCATACCCTAGGTTAGAATATATTATTCAGTATCTCATGTTTGGCCCAAGGTTGTGATCTAGGAGTATTGCCAGCATTCTGCTGGTATCCTACCCAGAACCAATAGATCACTTCTTCAAGCAGCTTCATATAGACTTTAAAATTGCGGAAAGCATCCTGAGGCATTCTATATGTGTGGCCAGGGTTGCATCCCCACTCCTACACATGCATGAATCAGGATTGACAATCGTCAACTGCTTTTTTATATTTTTAATGACTGAAATGATATTTATATTGTTCCTTGCTAAAATTATTATCTAAAGGTTATCTGAGTACAAATATTGAGGTAGTCTTCAACTTACACACATTTGTTTAATGAATATTCAAAATTACAAAGGCACTGAAAAAAGTTACTTATGATCCACCCTTGCACTTCTAACCATTGTAGCATTTCCATGGTCATATAATCAAAATTTGAATGTTTTGCAATCGGCATATATTTACAATGATTGCAGTGTCCTGGGGTTATGTGATCACCATTTGCCATCTTCCAGCTGGCTTCTGACAAATCAAATCAATGGGTAAAGCCAGATTCATTTAATGATGTGATTCAGTTAATAACTGCAATGATTTAACAGAATAATTATAAAGTTATAAAGCAGAGTTATAGCAAATCCCTACCGCTCACCATGAAAGCTGGAATGCCCACTAGTGGGCGGTAGGGACCAGGTTGATTACCACTGTTCTAGACATTATTTTACACCACGGAAAAAACTTAAAGGCCACAGTATTCTTAAAAGTCTAGAGTGTTCTGAATGAGAGGTAACCCTCCCAAATGTTTGTCTTTAAATAATTCTTATATTAATTCATATTTTATACACATTTGTTTAATGAATGTTCAAAATTACAAACGCACTGAAAAAAGTTACTTATGATCCACCCTTGCACTTCTAACCATTGTAGCATTTCCACGGTCATATGATCAAAATTTGAATGTTTTGCAATCGGCATATATTTACAATGATTGCAGTGTCCTGGGGTTATGTGATCACCATTTGCCATCTTCCAGCTGGCTTCTGACAAATCAAATCAATGGGTAAAGCCAGATTCATTTAATGATGTGATTCAGTTAATAACTGCAATGATTTAACAGAATAATATAACAGAATAACAGAGTTGGAAGGGACCTTGTCATCTAGTCCAACCTTAGATTAACAACTATGTGAAGAAAGGTCCTAAAATTGGAAATGATTCACTTAATAACTGCCTTGGTTAGCAATATAAATTTTGGTCCCAAGTGTGGTTGCATGTTGAGAACTACCTGTAATCATATTAGTGACCCACATACACAATTGCTTTCTCTAATGTAGGGTTATCACATGTAGCATGAAGCTGTGAGTTGATTATGTTAATTTATCTGGCTGCTAATTGAGGACTGCTTTTCTATTCCCTTTTTTTGTGGGGAGGCAAATTTTTATGTCAGCCTGGATTCCTGGCATGAATAAGTCC
Source organism: Thamnophis sirtalis (assembly GCF_051295495.1). NCBI lineage: Eukaryota > Metazoa > Chordata > Lepidosauria > Squamata > Natricidae > Thamnophis > Thamnophis sirtalis. The sequence goes on along the minus strand of NW_028261381.1, from coordinate 41,104,238 downwards.
ATGCAAATTTCTAGGAAACATATTTAGAAGTTATTTTTATGACCTTTCTAGGACGGAAAAAGCATGATTGGCTCAAAATCACCCAGCTGGCATATCTAGTGCTCAGATTTACCAACTCCTAATCCAGAATGTTAGCCATTGGGCCAAATAGGTTCTTGAATAAGATTATAATCATAAATTCTAAATATGGAAAACTAATTCATAAAGACTACCAGTATTCAAACTCAATAAATATTTGTCTCTCTTAAGTTTCAGCCTCTGGTTTTCAAAACCATTCTGCTCTGTCCAAATAATTCCTTATTCCATTCAAGACCCTGGTTCTATTTTAGAAGAAAAAGTCAATCCCTATGAAGTTCTATTATAGCACAGCCATTCAAAATAGTATATCTGATTCTTCTTACACTCATAATACGAACATATAAATGAGGATATAGTACTGTTAGGTCTCTTTCATACACACATTTCTGCTTTTATAACCCTCAAATTTCTACTGAGTACAGATATGGTACTTGCTGAGCTAACAGTAAAACTGACTGCTTCAATAATGTGTACAATTTTCAAATTTACTGAATGAAAACTGTTTTAAATACAAGTTAGAATGTGGTTATATTGACAACTATACCAGTATTATTCAAATTTTGGAGTAGACAAATTCTAGGATTCTGTAAAATTTTGGTGAACAATATTGAAATATGTTATTTAGGCTTATTAAAGAATCAAAAATATTCTGAGTAGCAGATAAAAAATTGTATACTATTATACAATTCTATGCAGAAACTACTGATAAAGTTAGGACATAGTATCTCAATTTCATTTTATGGTTAAAAGGTTTATGGTTACTCAAATGTTAAAAGAATCTTCTGCTTTGTTAATTTAAGCTAGTAGAGGGATGTCAAACTCCCAGTCCGCAGGCCGGATACGTCACTGTCTGGCCTTGCCCATGCCCGAACTCTGAATTTGGCTTATCAGAACCAATTTTACAAGATAATAGGCAATTAAAATTATCCAATAAAATTCTAATAACTTAGCTACACAATGAAAGAGTGATTAAAATATGTTACTAAAATAAACAGTTAAAAAAAAATTGTCACACTAACTTTTTTGCGGTAAAAAAGCCTAAAAAAGTATTTATAGTTTATGAAATATATTTTCCTGTGACTTCCTGCTAATTATTCTTTTAATTACCTATAATGTTTATATGGCATCTGCTTGACCATAAATAAATACATACACATTGATTAAAAAGAGCATAAAGCATTTTGTTTAAAAGAGTGAAACCTATGCTAAATATGTCACTTTATGGATGGAAGTAGGGGGCTACTCTCTGATAGCTGGTTACTCCAAGTCTTCATGGGAAGGCATATGGAACAAAAGATAAAGGTAAAGGCTTTCTGTGTCCAATTGTGCCTAACTCTAAGAGGCAGTGCTCAACTCTATTTCTTAGCTGAGGGAGCTAGCATTGTCTGAAGGAATTTTCCATGATCATGTGGTGAGCATGACTATATACGAAGGTCCCCGAACATTGTTATCTGCCTTCTGAAATGGTACCTGTTTATCTACTTGCATTTGCATGCTTTTGAACTTCTAGGTGGGCAGGAACTGGCAAGTCTTAAACTCAGGCTGTCAGCTTTCCAACTGACATGTTCAACGTCTTTAGCTGTTGAGTCAATGAGCCCCATATGTGGAACAACGTATGTCCAAAATAGAAGGTACAGAGTGATTTGTTCTGGAACAGTGACCCAAGCCATTAAATGCTTTATAGGGTGATATTTTGTTTTCCCTTTTATTTTTATTTGTTTTTGCATTTATGTTAGTGTTGAAGTAATGGCTGACTGCCTGAAGTAACCCTACAGTTTTCTTGGTAAGTTTTTCAGAAGTGCTTTGCCATTTCCTTCTTCCTATGGCTGAATCAGAGATATTGACCCAAAGTCACCCAGACAGTTTCATGCCAAAAGTGGGATTAGAACTCCCAGTTTTTAGCCTGATCCCTTTAACTACTATTTCAAACTAGCTCATATATAGAATAATACCAGCATCTTAAATTGGGTCTGGAAACTGACAATTGCCAAATAATTCATAAAGCTGGTGGAATAAGACCAAGTGGCAGTTAATGCTTTCGTAAGAGTTTTGCTTTGTAATTAAAATTTCCACCTATAACATACCATATAACATCACAAATGTAAAATAACACAATGTTTTACAATAATATGTCTTTCGAAATATAATTGTTGCTGTCCAGAGGAGGAACAGACAACAATGCCAGTTTAAAAAAAAAATGCAAGAGAGAATAGCAATCCATGTGTATCACATAACATTATTTCAATAGCAACTCTGAGATCATAAAAGGCAAGGCATTAGCAAATTGATTTTCAACCAGAAATCTCAATATTGTTCCAGTGATGTTTTTTAATATAAATTTATTGGATTTATTGTCTATTACAGCTTATCTTGGTCAATATTTTGAAGGAAATACCGGTAATCACAAATTCAGAGGAGCATTAAAGGACAGGCTACACTGCTACTAATACCTTACTATGCATAGACATCAGGGCAAAAAATGGCAAGATGAATCACCAATAACATAATCTCCCATGATATGCAATGGTATACCAATGCTACATGCAGGACTGCTATTTCCATTCTACCACAATTTTTGGAAGATTTGAGAATTATAATTGATACAATTATTCCCAGGTTTGTGAGGGTATTTAATTACAATCCTTAATAGTTGATCAAGTTGGTATGAGATAAAATAATATAATATAATATAGTTGTTTGGATTTATGTCCGCAGTAAAAGCCATACATAAGTATGTGATTACATACAATGAAGATTACTACATCTCATTATACTGTACTTAAATGAACTATGGCTTATATTGGCATAAGCATATTATATACTATTAGATGAATATTGTATCAGACCAAAACTCCTTTTGTTCTCACATCCAGCCAATCAGATGACACAAGGACATCAAAGACAGTATCACTGTTGCTTCCTGGTTTTTAGCATTATGGAGCCTCTGAACCCAAAGGCTGTATATAAAGAGCTTCTAAATCCATATATTTGTATAAAAATAATATCTATTTGTTCTGTATTATTTAAACATATTTTTCTTAGTATTTTTTTAAATCACATATTTTTACCCATAAAGGAATTGTTCTAGGTCCATCATGAGTTTCTTTTTCTATATATTTTGCAGTTCTTCAGCATTATTTTTGGTAAGCAATGATTGTATTCCAGTATGCTCATATCAAATATTTGTTATAAATATATCAGAATACTGACAGCTTTGTTTTTTAAACTTATCCTAATGATCACCAGCACCTAAAGTAACTTCACAGTGTAGAACACTTTAATTCAAACTACCCACTATGACCACCAGATACTTTCAATGACATCATTACCAAGTTAATTCAGCATGCATATAGTTAGAATTTTCCCTGCAATTTGCATCAACTACACTTACACTGAACTATTTCTAATGTTAATATATATTTCTTTGCTTGAGATAAATTGTTTTTGATTTTATTATTATTTATTTATTAGATTTTTGCCTTTGTTATATTTATAAGTAACTTGAGGCTATGAATATACTTCACTTTTATTTAACAGCTTCCCCCACCCCTCAAATAATTCGGTGTTACAGCAAACCTAATCAGCTTCTCTGTAAACTTTACTTACATTCACATAAACCTTAAGAACTAATAGATGTTCTGAAACTCCTGCAAATCAGCTTTCTTAACTATCTCCAAATCTATTTTTCCATATTAAATATAATGATATATATTGCATCTTGTACTTGTAAATCAGAAAGTCTTGAATGTTGTACCTTTCCTCGCAGGTAAACCATTTCAATACCCTAATGAATTTGGACAAGATGTTATGTATTGTTTCATGCTCTGAAATATCAATTTTAAGATTTTTAAAATTATATCATTATACTATAATAATTTCTTTTGATCCATTTCCTAGCAATCTTTATCACTGAATCTGCTTTTCTCAAAACTACTGTATATTGGGCAGTTTTCAGTGAATTATTCACTATAAATTTAAGATATCTCTCCTGTTTAGCTAGGGTCAATTCCAGTTCATGGAATTAGTGTCATGTGTAAAATTGTATGTGGTTAATATGTTTGAATAAAAAGAATGCCGACAGTATCTAGTGTCTGATTTGGTTTATATCATTCAAAATAATTTGTATCAGCTGTAAAACCTGGCCAGTTAGTTGATATATAATTATAAGTTTATTAGAATCACTACATAAACTGGAACAACTAATTTCTTGTTTCCCCAGGATTAGATCTATTTAAGTAACCATGTTCTCTGCTTTCTATTTTTAGCCAGTTACTTGACCATAAAAAATGATTTTATTTCACATTAATCCAATTAACATGAAAGCAGGGTACAATAACAAGCAAAATTGGTTGAGGTAGTTCCTTGATTTACAATCATTCATTTAGCAACTGTTTGAAGTTACAATGGTACTGAAAAAAAGCTATCTTAAAACTGGTCTTTGTGTCCATAATTATCACAACATTGCAAAGGTCATGTGGATCAAAATTTGAGCACTTGACAGCCAGCATGTTTTAGGATGGTTGCAGCAATCCGGGGTCATGGGATTATCATTTGTGAAGATCCTACCTTCCCAGCCAGCTTCTGAGAAACAAATTCAATGGGGGAAGATGAATCAATTAATGATCATGTGATTCACTTAACAAGAGCAGTGATTCACTTAACAACCATGGCAAAAAGGTAAAGAAATTTGGTATGACTCACTTAACTGCCTTGCTTAATAACATAAATTCTGGTCCCAGTTGTGATCATAAGTCAAGGACTACTGCATTAAAGGTATTCATTTAAGATATTCTTTTTAAATTGCTTCTAATGCAAAAAGTAAATGCATATAGTTAGATATAAGGTAACCTACTATTTAATCATTGCTAAAGGATTTCCTAGTCTTTTTCCATCTTCAGCAAGAATATCTTCTATCCTTCCAGTACCATCTATCAACCATAATTACTACAGAGATACTACTTTGAAATCATTTAAAGAATTATGCTATGCTATTACATTCTTCTTTTTTAATTATGCTTTTTTTAACTTGTTCCTTTTGGTTTTTCATATCAATTTTACATAAAATAACAAGTGATTATACTATTAATATTTAACTATGAATAATAGATGATCCATAACTCTAGATCTGTTAATTATCTAAAAATGAATATCAACCCTTTTATTTGCAAAAAAAAAATTTAAAGTTATAGAGCAATAAAGACAGCAATAGATACTGTAGAAGTACTGTATATGTACATGCATATGTATTGATACACATATTTCCATTGTGCAATAGAAAAAGTACATCCCTAACTGAATCATGTAATCTCCAAATCATGCAATCTTCAAACTTTCTTTGTCCTACCTGACTGAGTAGAAATTCTGGCTTCAAAATTCATATTAAGAAAATATAGTAATACATACTTTAATGGAAAAGTGTGATACATTTTTGATAATTAATGTGCATCAGGAGGGTTAATTATTGGATGTGAACCATGTTAACTTATATGTTCACTTACCCATTATGGTTAAGGCTGTAGCTTTCGTTAGCTCTTCTTTCATTGAATCTATTACTTCAAAATTGTCACCATCCAAGTTGCATCTGTTTATAGTTCCATTGCCTGAACTGATCCAATAAAGTTTATTCTCTAAATAATCAATGCACAGACCTGAAACACATTTTCAGATACAGGAATCATATTTGCAGAAAAGTCAATGTATGAACTCTTATTTTTTACATTTTCATATTTACTTATACAACAGCAAAATGTATTTATGGATTCTAAATTATTTTTAAAAATTGTACCCCAGTTTTTATATTTGTTTTATTTTCAGCACAATATCTTGTAGTAAAAAGTAGGTTAGCAGCTCTGAAAGAAAACTTTGGAAATTGCTCATTCAACATCAAAAGGGAGAAAACAGGTTTATTGTTTTTTTTATCTTGTTTACCTTCTATTCAATCAGTTGTTACCTTTACTACAAATTGCCTAGCTATTGCATGAAAATAAGTAACAACATTTCTGCCCCCATTACCAGTAAATATATATAACGGCTCTTAGGTTAAAACATCCATATCTTTTTCAAGCCTTGTAGGCCTCTTCAAAAATTGCCATGTAAAAGCTCCCATTTGTTTCTATCACCATTTTTAAATGATTACACAGTCCTATCAGCCACTGATAGCTCAACTCTCCATTGATGTTCTATATAGTAATTAGGGAAATTATGAAAATAAAAATCAGAATTACATCTTTTATTTTATTTTTAATTAATAATTAAAGAAACTTGTATAGTTCTTGTTATATATTCTGAAGCTATACACTTGCCTTAAAAAGGTTCAAAGTTAATGTAGAATTATAATAAATAAAAGAAAATTCTAAGATGACATCTTGTGTTATGATAATTGAATTCTGTTTTGCAGCAAACTTATATGACAGTGTAATAATAATTGTTGGCACTATAGTTTAGTAGTTTATTGGAGTACTGCAGGAATGGGGATTAGAAATTTACTGAGCAGGGCATAATTCTACATTACATAAAACTATAATTTGTCAGCACTGATCTAATACTGTGATGAGATCAGCAAAACTTCACAGTATCATCTATTGCTTTTTTATCTTAATTTTACAACGGTTTTATGCAAGCACAGATTTTGATACTAGGTGGGTCCAGTAGGATTACCTATCTTCTTGCAAGTTTCTAATCAGTAAAGAACATTGGACATATATTTTATAACCACAATTTAAAAACCACATAGATAATATTTATTTATTTACTCCACTGTCTACTTTAATAAACCAATGTGCACAAATGAAACTATCTAAGCAACACAAAAAACTTTAGAAAGGATTGACAACTGTGAATGGAAATGTAACGTTTTTATGAGGGGATTGAATTCTAAATGCATTGCTTACTAATTAATCCAATCCCATATTTTGTTTGATGTTCTTAATACCTCTGGTAACGAAGAATACAGCCAAATGAGCAATGTTTAACAATAGATAAGCTTAAAATACTGTTCTTGTCTCTTTTTTCCTTTTTTTATTTTAAAGAAGCAAAATTTGTTGAGCCAAACTGTTTGAAGATTACCATTTTTCATTGAAAAGCAGTACATATTAATAAATGCCAATCAGTTACTTTGACAAGATTGTAATGTAATTATATTTCAGGTAAATGGATTTTAAAAGGCAATAGGCAAAATGCAAACAAACTGTACATTAGTTGCTAAATATTTTCTTTATCAATACAAAGAACAATACAGTAAATTATGGTAAAACTATTCAGGGGAGACTTCAGATTACTGAAATGAATACTATTTTGCAGTACTCATTTTTTGAATAAGCAAATTATTTTTAAAAGTCACCCAAGTGACTTTTGATCAGCCAACTCAAGATATTTTAACAAATGTTCTCATAATTTACAGCAAAGCTTTATGGCTGATTGAATGAATTATGCTAAGGCTTAATTTGACTTATTTCATAATGTGTTTTAACCCAATTACTGTTGGTTACAAACCATAATTATTCATTACTGAAATCTGTGAACTCAGTCAACTATTGTTTAGTCAACAAATTATGACTTAACATATATGCAAAATGTCATAAGGGCACATTATGAAACCATGTACATAATGGAAATGGTTTGTGTGTAGCAGAAGTGAGTAGTTCCCAAACTATATTGTCTGCCTCTTCTGCAATTGTAGCTCCTCAACCGTGAAACTACAACTAATATCTGTAACCACTGTAGCCAATTTTGATGAGATTTTTTTTTCTTTTCCTTTATCCTAGCCAAAAAAAAAAAGAGGTGAGAACTGGAAGTCATATAAGCATTTGGCCTTATTTTTGGGGAGGTCTTATTACTTTTGAGGTGCAGGAGGCGGTGAGCGTGATCCCATCATGGCTGCTGCTGTGTTGCAATATTTTGGGGGAGGGCTTATTTTTTGGGAGGGCTTATTTTAGCGCAGGAGCTCAAAAGCCTGATTGGGTTTATTATCCGGGAAGATCTTATTTTGGGGAAAACAGGGTACTAAAGATATTGCTACAGAATAAGATGGTCATCCCCAATCTTTTGGAATGTTAAGAGGATGAACTGTGGTCTATGATCCTTAAAACATTATTCATGCCTGGGGCCTATAGACCTGTCACAAATCTACCTTTAATTTGGAATAAGGCTTTTGAGATCAATTATAGAAGTGTTTCTGCCTCAACACATAATGCTGTTTTTTTACAGAATTGGTCTACAAATTATACTGCTTGCTATTCATAATTCAATATTCCATAATTTTATGTAGCCAAATGATTTTGCAAACTAACAACTAAAATGAAATTAGAAATGAAGATAAGCTAAATTTCTAAAAAAAAAAAAATAGAAAAAAAGACTTAATCATTAGTAGCCAGACATTATGAACAGAAAGAAAAGAAATAAGAAATGGAAGGGAGAAATGTAAAGAGAAGACTGAAATAATAAATCTAAATTATATAATATATGTCCTAAACATATTTGTTATTTTTTAGAATCTGTTGAAACAACAGCAAGAGTACTGTGTTAGTGTATGAAATGTACAGGGGTTTGTCAACTTTCCTTTCCAGTCCATCAATGAGGGACACTTAATTGTATGGCATATGCAAGTAATAAAAAGGCAGAGTTTTTTGCCTGATTAGTTGGTTTTATATATATGAACCCATCTTATATTTTGGCAACATTTTACAAGTTGAAACTGTGGTTTGAAGAATATGGTTTATCAATGTTATCTCCATAACATACTGATTTATTTCCAGTTTGTTTATGTTCTTGACAGAAGCTTTATACTAATCTACATAGATGCCAGGCAAAACCAGCTTAAAATGTTTCTTCCTTGAAGTTAACTATTTTCCTGTTTTCTTTTTTCTTGAAAAACACCATTCTTTTAAGTAATAGCCTTCTTGCCATGGTTAATTCTTCCATATGCAAAATTCACAAATTTGAGGATTGTGTTCTCCAAATCCAAACTGTAAGGTAACCCGAAACTACTACCAAATTACTTATATTAATAAAGAGAAAAAAATGTAGAAAAATATACACCTGCATGAAACTCCATAACTATTTTCCCAAACCCACCTCACAAAGACATCTATCACACAAATTGCACCTCTTACAAACATATCAAGAAAAAGCCTCATAACCTCAAACATACAGAAACACACACACACAGAGAAACCATCATCTATTAAAAAGACAAAATTGAAGATAAAACACAGGCCATAATAATACCCACATAAGCAGCACAGGTTCAAAAAGAAATAAAAATTTCCAAGTCAATAAAGCCAAAGAGCAAACAATACTGATAGTATATTGTCTCAGTTTTGGATGAAAAACAAACCAGTCTTAACGTATCATAATTAAATGATCTGTTTGCTTTGGTAGTATACTGACAAATATGGTATACCAATATGTATATAATTTTATATGTGTTTGGTATATTATTTTCAATACATCAACCTTTTTTAATGTATCTATTTTATTATTTTCTTTTTAAAATTCTTCTGCTCTATGATAATCATAAACTAAGCCAAGCCAAACCAAACCAAAAACACCCTTGCCTTGACACTTCCTCTACAAATGTCTGCATAATTTGTACATTCCTAAAGAAACACAAACTTGAATTGACTGGTTCACAAGTTTTATTAAGCTATGGCTTGTTTGCTAAAATGAACAAATCAGATTTTGATGTAGCACAATGAATGAATTGAGTCATGAAAATTCCAGCATTATAGTACTTGCTATTGTAGCCGAAGTATTTGCTATTGTCATGTCTGTTTACTTTGTGCACATGTAGATATAATTTCTTGAGTTGAGCAAAACAACTTGACATGAAAGAGGTTATAGCTGTATTTACCAACTGGGTCTTTTTGATTCTGTAGTAGTATTTTACTGTTGCTGCCATCCATATTTGCCATGTTAATTGTGTTCCCATCAATCCAATAAAGCTTCCTTAATGAAAATAAATATAAATTACTGTTGCATTAAACATATTAACACAGTAATCATATATTATTATAGAAAGGAAGACACTCCATTCTGAAACAATAGCCACTTTTTGTAAGTTGTGGTAAGCGATACAAACTTATTTTTCCCTTTATCATTATCAAAATAAATTTATGACTCTAGCACCAGACAGGAAGTTATGTGGATGGGTGATATATGGGGAAAATATGGAGCTTTAGAGCTGGTGAACTTTTATCTACTTCCCCAAACTATTAGGCAAACATAATATGATATAGCTTTAAATTGATTCTCATCTACCATCCTGAAACCATTCCTCAATCAGAGATTGTGTAGAATTCTTATTGAATCTGATTTCTAAAACTAGTCAGAAAAAGAATCATGAGTTGGCATGAATTGGGAATAATCACCATATCTGCACTACATCCTTTATAAAACTAAATAACGAAATAATAAGATCCATTCATGTACAAAATAATGCATTAAAATTATCAATATGAAGCTTTAACTTAAAAATGTATTTAACAACTTCAGGTTTCCTAATTGGAAATTGGAATATATTATTTCAATTACATTTTTAAAAATTATAATACATAAATCTTGTTACTTTTAAATGTTATGCTGTATCAAAAATAATGCACTTTCTTATCCCAAAGACAGTAAGTGTAGGTCACATTATACAATGTTTTAATCTGTGTTTTTCTTTAAAGGGGTACAAACAGTATCACTACATCTTCCAGACTGTGATTAATATTAGAATATCAAAAATATTTTAAATCATCTAATAAAATATATTTGTAATATTGATCATGAAAAAAATTACAACTTGTCCCATACATACAGAGGCAAAGTTCCTAAAAATAAAATAACTATCCATACAAACATTAGATACACAGAGGTCTAATTTATTATTTATTTTCTCTCCTGACACACATATATATCTTTTTTTTGAAAATGGAGTCTCCATACTAGTACTCCATGGATATTTCGCCTTATAGGAAAATAGAATTTACTAAATTCTCCTTTGATGTATTTATATTTCTTCTATTTATATAGCTGCCCAATTGCCAAGTGGGTGGTTAACAAAGGATTATAAAATAAGTATAATCTTTATTGTCATTATACTTAAATACAATGAAATTGGTTATACAAATAGTATTAAACTTGACAAGCAAACACAAATTTATATCTCAAAAAATGCACATTGTTTACTATCTCAAAGCTGTACTAATAGGAATAAAACTTTACCCTTTAGCTGGATAAACTGCAAGAGATTGTGGTTTATCAATTCCATGTATAATTGAAGTTTTTAAGGAGCCATCTAAATGGGCTACATTAATTTGTGTTTCATCAAATTCTGAACTAATCCAGTATAAATTACGTGATAACCAATCCACAGCCAGTCCACGAATGCTTTGAATATCTATAAAATATAAAACAAAAAAAAACTATTTACCCAAATTGTCCTACTAGTTAGTTTTACTGAAAATATTTTATACGCTGTGTGAACCTCAAGTAACTTGAGATCTGCCATACTTAAATTTTATTTAATTCAAATTACCTTTTATACTAAAATATATAGGACTGAACAAATATATACATTAAAACATGAAGAGCAAAATGAAGATTGTGTATATTGGGTTGTCCAAAGCATGCAAATAGCACCAAGATTTAGTGTGACCACTTTAAGGCCTTTCTTAGATTCCATCTGTATGGATATGCCTGCACTGACCACATAGTTTCAGGCCTCCTGGTGGAGAAATGCATACATGCAGATATAATCTGGAAAAGTCCTTGAAACAGACATATATATTTAATAGATAATGCACTCTCCCTAACTCTAACAACTGTAGTAATATATCTGTAATAACTGTAATCTATGGATCATGACTTTTAAAAGAAATATATGACTAGATTTCCTACTTCATGGAACAAGTGCAAACTTTAATTTTAATGGATTTAAATTACACAACTACTTGTTTATTCGGTGCTTTATTCATCTTCATTCAAAACATGGGTGGGAGGAGGAGGAAATATTAAATTAAAATCTGCAATTTAAAGTTAAATAAGAAAAATAATTTAAGAATGAGAAAAGTTCATTTCAAATGAAGAGGTCATAACACCAGTCTAAAAGAGGACATTTAACAAAGCTTGTCAGAAGAGATTCATGTTTGATGAAAAGAGATAATACTTCAATTGTACTTAGCAGAACTAAAGAGATGGAGATAGCTGTCATCTTAAATAGCACTAGTAGTCTTTTTTAAAAAAACAAATCAATGATTAATAATCTTGATGACTATATTCTACATGCAGACAACATCATTTTGTACATCAGATTCTGGAGAACAAAGATAAAAATGTTATACTGAATACTAGTACACTTTTGTAATCCTCCTGCAAGATTGTGTGGTACAAATGCTAAATGCTAAACCAGATCAGGTTTTATGGCTCAAAGTCTTAGTAGATAAAGGGCCATTGGGGTGTGTTTAATCAGCAGTTTCTCTTCCCTTTGTAGGTATCAGAAGTCCCTGATAGACCAGACAAGAAACAGGGCCAGATGAGCTAATTCTACTTTATGTAAATCTGAAAGTACAAACCCCCACACCATCTCTTTTTACAGCCTAATAAACTATATAGAATCCTTTCTGAGGTTGTTTTTTTTTTCTGCCTGCAATGTACTGGGGTACTCTCCTTGTGATAATTCATTATGCAGCCTCCGCCCCCATCTCCCAAAGTCATTGCCACATACTATTACATCAGATGGATAGATTTGGATACAACCATATATAGTTACTATTTTCTTTCGGGTACTTCATGATGGCATTATAAAACAAGATGATCAAATTTGAAATGAATTGCTTAAAAATTAAAGCCTTTTGAAAGGCACCTTAGATTTAGAAAATGAAGTCATCAAATTTAAACAAAGTATGATTGTCGAAAAACTGTATGTAACGAACACCTTTATTTCTTGGCCATCAAAGCATAACTTGGGATTTTTGAGAGAGAAACAAATAGAAAAATAAAAACAAATGAAATCTATTTATTACAGTCAATGACTGTAGGTACAGGTGGGGGGGGGGGATGACAAAAATGCTACTTTCAAGCCAAATAATTTTAATCCAGGATGTAGAAAGTTTAAATATGTAATACATAACTACGATAATCTTTTTGTGTAATTAACAATGGCCAGCTTAATTCAATAGCATGTGGCCGGTTGATATATTAATATGTTAATTAGGGAGGAAAGCTAATTTATGCTTTGTTTCTTAAATATACACAATAGTGCTTTATAAAGTACACACTTTACCTCTTGATATGACAGTTTCTAATCCAGTCCCATTAATAAAGGCCCGTTTTATAGTTTGTGTTTTCACATCAGTCCAGTATAAACGCTCTTCCACTGCATCAAAATCTACAACTGTTACATCATCAATATCAGGAACTGTAAATGCTGTTATATAATTGAAGTATGGATTCTCTATGGCAACACCTCTTATTTCTGAATGCCTTGCATAAAGAAGGAACTTTTTCATTTCTATAAAAAAGAAAGATGTGATTTTCTTAGATACAGAGCAATGAAAGGCAATTTTGTGTATAACAATATATATATATATATATATATATATATATATATATATATATATATATATATATATATATATATATATATATATATATATATATATATATATATATATATATATATATATATATATATATATATATATATATATATATATATATATATATACATACATACATACATACATACATATATATATATATATATATATACACATATATACATATATACATACATACACATACATACACATATACATACATACATACATACATACATACATACATACATACATACATATATATATATACAGATAGTCCTCAACTTACGGCCATTCACTTAGTGACCATTTGAAATTGTAATGGCACTGAAAAAAGTGGTCGTTTTTCATACTTACAACCTTTGCAGCATCCCCAGAGTCACATGATCAAAATTCAGACACTTGACAATTGGTTTATATTTTATAAGGGGTTGCAGTGTCCTGGAGATTGTGATCACCTTTTGTGACCTTCTAACAACCAAAGTCAATGAAAGCAAGAGTCACTTAAAAACCATGTGACTAACTTAACAACTGCAGTGATTCACTTAACAACTATGGCAAGAAAAGACGTAAAATGGGGTAAAACTCACTTAACATCAGAAAATTTGGGTTCAGTTGTGATCATAAGTCAAGGACTACCTGTATTAAAAATACAATATACAAATGCATAACATTTCGTATTATTATGTGTGAACAAAACTTTCTGTAAAATAGAGCAAAAATATTAGATATTCTACTATGAATAAAATTCACATATTTTTTGGTATTAAATAAATAAATTTAAAATCTAATACCGACTGAAACAAAATGTGGTTCAGAGATGTGAAAGCTGATCTTGATTGATACAACTGAGGTTTTTTATCTCTACAATTAATTCTGCATTCCACTATGCCCCAAAAGTTTTTTTTAGAGAAATTAACAAATCAAAAGAGAGTTATTCAACAATGTAGTGAAATGCTGAGTTTTGTAGTAGGTCCCAAGTGTCATTTCCTAAACTGCCCTCTGGTTCTTCAGTCCCTAATTTCACCTTGTTTATAGGGGTAGTAGTAGCTTATAGTTTTTGTTGCTATTGTCTATCTTCATTGGAGCTCTTTACCTGGCTCTCACCCTATGATCTCCTTGTGTATATGTGATGGAGAGAATTTTCTTCCTTCTTCAAAAAAGAAGCCAATCTTCTCACCTTTATATTGAAAGGATGTAAAAAAAAAACCTAGAACATTTCCTACTCTAATACATACATACATACATACCAGGGGTGGGTTTCTCGCCCTGTTCCAACCGGTTCGGTTGGAACGAGGCCGGTGGCATCCTCGCGCATGTGTGCGGCGTCCTCGCGCATGCGTGCGGTGCACGCATGCGTACTAGCGTCTGTGCGATGCTCCAGCTGCTCCTGGAGGATCGCACAGTCGCTGTATGCATCCTGCGCATGCGTGGAAGCGCAGAATTCATCAAAACCGGGTAAGGAGCGGGCACGGGCGCGCGCGGGCGCAGGGGGGGCCTTCGCCATTCCCGGAAGTTACTTACTTCCGGGTTCGGCGACCAACCGGTTCGCAGGGACCGCCGCGAACCGGTTGAAACCCACCCCTGATACATACATACATACATACATACATACATACATACATACCAGTGGTGGGTTCCGGTTCCCATTCTTGGCATCCTCCACATGAACGTATGCTGCACATACGTGCACACAGCAATGTGCACACATGCGCACCATGCATATTCATCTTACCATCCAACAACGCCTCTGTGAGCCTCCTCAACGCTCCAGCTGCTTGGCGGAGCGTCGCACAGGTGCTGTATGTGCCGTGTGCGGAAGCGCCGAAGAGTTTAAAGACAGGTAAGGAGTTCGAGTGGGCAGGTGGGCCCTCCAGACCACCATACCGGAACAGTACCCAGTGCTCCGGGCAGGCTCCGGTACTCCCATACTGGGGCGTACCGCCTGAAACCGACCACTGATACATACATTTCTCATATGAAAGTAATATCTGAAATAATCCTATTACTTCTGTTAGCTGCTCCTTGTACTGGATGCAATGGAATCTTCCAAATATAGTTCCACAGCCCTACAAAATCCATGGCCTTGCTCTAAAAGGATGGAGAAAAGCTGCCTTGAGGAGTCAATTTGATGTGGTGCTTTTTTGAAAAGAAAGTTTTTGGTTTTCCTTTTTTTTAATTAGGCCTTTATTCTTTATACCAATGACATCAAACCCAAATAAAAATGGAGGCCACTAAATTGGATTCCTGCAGGCTGCATGTTGACTTAGAAAATCACATGTGTTTATACATTTCTTAATCAACAAATTAAAATCAAATAGGAACCAGATATAATTAATAAGTAAAGAGTCATTATGTTTTCTTCTGAGCTACCACCAAATTATCATGAAAACTATCTCCTCATCTCCTACAATCACTTATCACTTCACTGCAATATTCCCTCTAATTCCTGGTCTCATGTGTGGAAAATCTGCTTTGTACACTTTTTCTCAAACAAAGTATAAGTTTGTGCACGAAGTACAAGAATATGAGTAAATTACAAATGGATGTAATACTTATTTCTTAGCTAAAGTATAGAAACTTAAAAGTAGAATTATATGTCGCATGCATGCTTGAAAAATTGTGCTTTCAGGTTATTTTGGACTCATGACAAAAGCCTCCTGAAATTTTATTGTTAGCATTTTTCAGAAATGACTGAATATGTGATAAGACAATTGACTGCTCCAAGGTCACTCAGCTGACTTAGTTTGTGGGTTTCATGTTTTTTTACAATATTTAGTTATGTATAACTTAATGTACTCTGAATTGTATGGAATTGCTTTACTTTATCAGTACTTATAGTAATAAAATATATGGTGGGGTTTTTTTAAAAAGAGAAACAAGCTAAAGTATAAGAGAGAAACCCAAAGGGGCTTTTTCAAGAGGCAACTGGACTTTCTGGTTTTTCTTTGAAGTTCTTTTGCTTCTCATACAAGAAGCTTCTTCAGCTCTGAAGAATGGATGAGAAATGAAACATCTTCAAAAAAGTGCTTTGGGACAACCATGACCTGGATGACTGAGGATCTCCATAGACATATAAAGAACTATATAGAAAATGGGAAAAAATGTAAGAGTAATTTTTTTGCTGAAAAGAATCAACAACAGTGAAGGTAAGGTTAGTGTTCTGCTACAAAAACAAATATAAAAGCATGTGTATAATGAGCTTCTGTCTCCAAGATGAGTGGAAAAGATTTTATGGAAAGTTGTCCGTTCTGAAGTTGGAAATTTTATATGAAAGATCAATACTGCTTTTATCCAATTGTTTATATCTCAAAGAACACAACATATTTGTTAACATATCATGTTGCCCTAGTATAACTTGATAATGAAGCATTATACAATTTTCTTTTATTTTTCTCCCCAAGCACCAAGTATGTGAGGTTTAATTCACATCTCTGCCTTTATTATAGTTTTACATATTTTAGTACCTTCTGCATTATAAGACTCCCAGAATGATACTGAGTTCAAAAGAAGAAAGTAGAGATTAAACTAATAAGACATTTTTCATTATATAGTTTATTTGCATCATCATTGTCTGATATTTTCCAATTTAGAATTTTCCCTGTTTTGAAAAGATAACATGTGAATCACACTATTTATATTCATAGTGAAAAGGGGGGGAAACCCCAAGATAATAAATCTTCACATGCTAAATACAAAAAAGCAATCCATTCATTAACATGAAGCAAGAGTTTGCCATCAAGATTATCAGTAAATGGCACCTCAGAGGCTCTGTATCCCATCTTTTAAGCAGTTGTTAGGAAAATAAACTGTACAAAACTTACCAAAACATGCCTTTTTATCTTCAGCCAGTTTCATTAGATGAGGGCAGGCACAAGCAGCACTCCTGTTATGATTTATCAGGCACATATGGGAGCAAGGACCTCTGCCACTATTAGCAGCACAAGGATTAGGAGCTAAAATTAAAAATGTAATACTGAGTTTGGTTTATAATACACATTTGCTTATATTCATATATTGTATTGTTTCCTATTCTTCAGGATTTCATACTAATTGACTGATCATAAGAATGTAATTGAAGGGGGGGGGGACAAAGGTATATAACCTGCAGAGAAGTGAGATGTATTAGCATTCAATTATTATTATCCAATGATCATTCCAAAGGAAAAGATGCTGAGTTGGATCTTGCCCATGGAAACATATAAATTATTGCTCTTTAACATAAAGTGACAGATATTTCTTCTTTTTATGCAGGCTGGAAAAGAATTTCTAGGAGTGGAAAACAGGGAACAACATTTGTTTTACCATAAAAGAGGCTCAGAGATATGTATATTTTCAATTTTATTTTTGTTTTTGCTTTAAAGGGGGGGGGAGGTGAGCCCTTGCATGCTCATGGCAGCATGAAGGCTTTCTTCAATTTTCTTCTTCAGATGACTTAAGTACTGTTTTCTTGATGCACTACTGGGTTCTTTGATCTATTGGTACATTCTTAGAAGGGAATAAATTTCATTGGAAGGGTTTGAGTGGAATCTTCTCTGTTGTACTGAGTCCAATACAGATGATCATCTGGCCTTAAAGTCTGGTATTACGAAATCTGATCAACTGGATTTTTGAATTGAATTCCACTGACAATAATACTTATTTTCTGCATTCAGGATTGTGCCCAGAAGTTGGTTGATGGATTTGGTAATGGCAGAGATGTTCTCAGTTGGTATTGACACCACTATATATTTTCTGTTTCTTTACTTATTGAACAAAGTTCTTATAACTGGGCTTCTGATCAGGATTCATGTCCAACTAGATCAATGATGGCTAACCTTTTTGTTGTTGCATGCCAAAAGTGTGTATATGTGCACCCATAATGCAATGTGCATGTGCCCCTCCATGCGCCCCAACCCACATGCATGTGTGTGCCTCCTGCATGTGCCCCACACATACATGCAAATCCCCCACACTTGCCCCACCCGCCATGCATGTATGTGACACCCTTGTGCCTCACTTCCCCTCACATTTGCATGTGATCCCCCACATGCACCCCATGCACTTCATATGCACTCCATCCCCATGTGTGCATGTGTATCACCTTCATGTGCCCCCCCCATGCATTCATGGCAGAGACCCGAAAACCACCTGGCCGGCAGGAGGCGCACATGCATGCATGGTGGAGCTGAGCTGGGGCAACGGCTTGTGTGCCTGTAGAGAGGGCTCTGCGTGCCACCTCTGGCACGCATGCCATAGGTTTGCCATCACGGAACTAGATGTTTCTGAAGGAAACAGGTCAGCAATGCAGTTGAGATTAGCAGTCAGAAGGATAATTCTGACGGGTGAAGTCTCACCAGAAAAGAAGAAATCATGAGATTGCCTACTTGTACTCTGAACAGCTGTTTCTCATGAATAGATTGCAGGAACTGAAGTTTTTGTGGTCAGCTACTAATTGAATGTCTGGGAATTGAGGGGTTATTTAACTTGTTCCGTACTTTACTGCTTACTTATAGTTTAATGGAAGATAACAAAATATATATGTGTGTGTGTGTGTGTGTGTGTGTGTGTAATGTGCTATATGTTTATATTGGGTTATTTGTTGGATTTCTAGTCTAATGATTTTAGGAAAACATATTTTCATAAAAAACGATGAAAACAAATGCAGTTATAACAGAAATATGTCATAAATTTGGTTGCTTGTGAAAAGATTTCTCTAAAAATAAACATTGATTTTTTTGTATTGTTTTCAAAGTATTACAAAGCTTAGATGGAATTAACTAACAACTATTTATTATATTGATATAAATCTAATCTATTTGACACAGAAACTAATTGAATTTTAGTCCAGTAACATACCTGTATTTAACCAGAGACATATACAGGTTATTACTGACAAGTTAAGGTTTGGATTACTGAAAATGAAATATTAAAGTCAATATTTTTTTTCTTTTGCAGTTCAGAGCTTTCTTTTTTAATTTTTAACCCATATTGCCATTCTATTTTTCTTTTTTTATAGCTGAAAAAACACAAACATGAAAGTTGCACAAAGAGGATTTCTGAAGCACATGTTATTATTCAACACAGTGTCTACTTTCACAGTATTGAATATATGCATAATATTAATCAATGTGAGGAAGAACCGATAAAGATGGCTAATCTTGAGTGATAATGAAGAAAAGTGTGGTTTCTACTAATGTCCCAATACTTGGTTCCAAATGCTACTAATTCAGTGAAAATGTTAGGGTATAACTTTGCAGTACTGCAATTATGCTACTTAAAGCATCAGCAGGGTGAAAAATGGAGAAAGGTCTTTGTAATTTTCCCTATTAGAATCCTCCAAAATCAGATAATATTTTTCAACAATCCTAGATCAATCTCCCCATGAAGTAGTGATGGTGGAAGGAACAGCTGTTAATCATCAATCTGACTACAATACTTATTAAAAACAGTACCCTCACAGAATGGTTACAAAATTGGTGCCGTGTATGATACACAAACATAATATTTATCATTATCTTTTAATACTAAAGTATCTCCTTAACACCTAATGGCTAGTACTTCTTTCCAGAAACATATATAAAAAGCAATTAATTTTATGCTTTGTTTAGAAATCTTTAAAATGAACCACAGTGTTCAAAAATATCAATTTATCTGTATTAGCACCATAGAAAATATAAACTGATATTCAGAGAAATATTTATTGATAAATAAAAAAAATGTCAGATTTCTCAGTTGCCAATGCACACACACCCACACACAGAAAAGTCTTTCACATACACATATACAAATATTCCCATTTGTATTTGCTACCTAATAATAAAGTTGAATAAGAATACAAAGGCTGCAATTAACATTTTTATAAAAATATTACTTTACCTTGGGGTTGACGACTTGGATGATAAATTTGAAGATCAAAAGGCTGTGCACTGGTTTTTTGTATCACACTAACATTTTGGCCTGTCCATTTATTTGCTTTAGATAATGTGTTTGTCCTCCAGTCTGTCCAATATACTTCACTCCCAAACAGGGAGACAGCAAAAGGGTGAGAAAGGTATTCATGACCTCGTATAATTTCAATCATGCCAGTCCCATCGTATAGTGCTGAATAAATAGCATCTGACCTGAAAAACAGTTGGAAAACTATCTTGAAATTGTGCTTATTACAGCTATGATCTATTTCTTGGAAAATTAAACAAATAAAGTAATTTTGTATTGCTCCCCAAAGAGAGGCTTAACTGAATCAGTCTCGCAATATACCAGAAAAGTGATAAGCAAATGTTTAATACCACTCAATTTATTTTTAACAGTTAGAAAACTCTATAGCCAATTTTTACACCATACTTTTTTTTTAGATTGAATGTATTCAGTAAATATCCTGGCTTTTAACCATTGGGTGGCAGATCAATGCTCTGTTTTATATATTTGATTGGAAAAAACTCTCTAAATTCCCAAAGAAAGCCTTTATGTTGCCTTTCTTGACTTAAGGGCAACCTTAGATTCAGTTTGAACAGAGGGAACTATAATGGATAGTACAATATCCATTGATCACCACTTTCTCAGATTGGCAATTTTATTCATCAAAATATTATAGTGCAGATTAGAGACAACTATAATGGTGATCCCTGTCCTCAAAGGAGTAAAATGAGGTGATATTATTATTATTATTTTTTATTCTTCAACTTCTATATAAGTGACATTGTAGCCCTTTCTAAATTATAATTTCACCCTCTAATACTTGCTCACCATACTGTTTTATGTGAGCCTTCAAACATGTCTATCTCCGCTAGTTTCTTACTGTTCTGGGGAAACTTTTGAAAATTACTCAAAAAAATAATTTTTGGAATGGCCTTTAATTCCCTTATAAAGAGAATTTAACAAAAGACTAATTGACCAGATTAAATACATCAGGTACCTAGGCCACTCACAATCCCCTATTCACTAGAATAGTCAACTGTTTCTCACAGATTTAAACTATCCTAGTCATCAAGGATAACATAATTACAGTCCTGCAGAAATCAAATTATATTAAATAAGGGTCTTGAGTTATTGCTGTTAAGTGCACAACTTTGTGTTTATAAGGATGCCCCTATTTTAGAAGCTGTTCAGGCTAACTTTCTGAAAGTCATACATGTCCCTTGCTTAGTTTCAAATGTCCTTGTTTGGTTGGAACCTGGTTGCATTTGCCTTGGGGCCCACCTGTCAGATTTTGCACAACCCAGATCTTTGAGATAAGTCTTTGGTTCACCTTATCCTACTGGATAGGTTTCCTTCTTCCCTAAGGAGGCATTTCTAATCTGGCATATTATGTTCTCTCATTCCTGGCAATATTGTCATAAATAAAACTTTAATCAAACATAGGATTTGGGATTGAGATCTACAAACGGAGAGGGCCAAAATTATTCACCCTGATTTGATTATGGCACAATTACAGATTCTTCATGGACATTTCCTAGCCATTTTTATAATATCTTCCATGTTCTGCCTATTATGGCATTATAATGTAATATAATATTATTCTCCAATAGAATAATTGCATGTAAGCCAGTATCCATGTATTGTTACACTACCAATAGTATCAATGGTGTCTGGCACACATACATTTAATTCATACATTTCTGATCTTTCTGATCAACTAAGAACAATCTTCCTTCTGTAAGACAGATGTGGAGAACCACTATAAAGGTTTCCATGTTTCCAGCAACAGCTATGACTAGCAGATGGGTACTGTTTTCTCACTATTAATTGCTTCAGGTTCATTCTTTTTTTCTTTTTAAATTAAATTTTGTAATTGTGTTCAATTTTTCTCCTGTATTTATATCTAAGACCATAAAATAGTTTGAACTTGAATTTGACTTAATATCCAAAGTCTGACCAACCTTTTTATCACTTAAATGTTTCCCTATCAATATTCTTTTTTCTATTGAGAATCAGTTTATTTTTCTTGCTTTTAACATTTAAATCTCATTTTACTGAATTGTCAGCCACAAGATTCTTTGAATGGAATGGCTTTAATATTTTTTTAAAAATAAAAACAAAAAATATAACCAAATCTAGGACCATTATTTATGCGTTTAAATTGTTCCTTAATATTGATCACTTTCCATGATAATCAACAGATCTTGCACCTTTTTAAAAATCAATATTGTCCTTCTCATTCTTTATGGAAATAAAATTTTGGATCAATCTTTTCCAGAATATCAAACATGGTTGTTCTGGTCATTTTATGTGGTTATTTTTTCTAATACTTTCCTATATTATTTTTCAGATTTATTTAATTTCTACATAAACTATGCAAAAATGTTCATGTGTACTTCCCCAACCACATGCATTTAAGAAGCTTATATAAGTTTCTAACTTACATATTCTTTTGGTAATAAAAATTGTAGACATTAAAATAGGAATAAAATAATAGTTTATACACATTTTATGTATTCCAAAAACAGATTATAAGAGACACATTCATATATTTTACCTAGCATCTGTCCAAACTATCCGTTTTTCAAAATGATCAACTGTAAGACCATTAGGCCATGCTCCACTATCCATGTCTTTATATATGATCTTTCTTCCTGCTCCACTCATGGAAGCAGATTCAATGCGAGGAAAATTAGCATCCCAGTCTGTCCAAAATAAAATTCTGAATGATACAAAAATAAATATATTAATGGGAGTAAACAAAATAATCAATATTTTAGAAGCAAAGCATCATTATTAGTCACCAATCACTATTAGCCCAGATTTTTCCCCAAGATAGTCATGATAGATAGATAGATAGATAGATGGATGGATGGATGGATGGATGGATGGATGGATGGATGGATGGATGGATTTTGAAATAAATAAGTAAATAAGTGATTAAATAAATGATAGGATCGAAATAAATAAGTAAATAAGTGATTAAATAAATGATAGGATCTATACCCTGGCATTGGGAAAATGGTGATTTTACTAATTTATTACCATAATTTCTGATACAGTGAAACTATACTGATTGCAAATATAACTTTACTTCATTTACTTTAAAAATAAATTTTAAAAAGTTCAAAAGTATTTTTAATTTGCAAGAATGAAGTTAATCTGAATATAATACAATTGGAAGAAAAACAGCACTATTATGGAGAGACTAACTGGTTTTAGTTTTAAATTTACAGGTTTCCTTATCTTCTAGGGATAGTATTAAATTGGTCTACTCCAACAATTCTTAAATATGTTGAGGGATTTTCTACAACTAGAATTTATTATCATAACTGACTTATGGAATGATCAGAGCATTTTTCAGAGATTATTCCTCTGTTCTACATAGAATGATACTTTCTTAGTGAGGAAATTTAGTTAAGCACCATAAACTAAATAATTTGGAGGGGGGAAAAAAAACCCTCAATGTGAATCTAAATACACATTAACGCCCCTGTGAGATCTACTCTGTAGCAAGGAAGAAATCCTTTTTCTCTGTCTTTATTATATTACCACAAAGTCATGCAGTAGACTTATTTTAGGTTATTTACTGGGTAATACATTTTCTTCTATAGTGTAGTTAAAAGGGACTATCTGGAGGTTGCTGTGAGTAGTTTGCAAAACATTGCTGATAACATCAGTTGCATGTACTCTGCTTGAACTTTAGGTTAAAATGAATGCTTACTTAAACCATGTCCCCAGTGTCAATAGATGAATTTTAGTTTGTTTTGCCTTGTAGAAGCGGATTTTATACTTGCATTTTATATTCACATGCACTTGCATTTTATACTGACTCACTGCTGGCTCATAAAAGCTGCTAGGGGAAAGTTAATTGATTGGCTATTAGGAAAAATAAATTTATCCAAGAAAAATGCCTATGATCTGTCTTTTCCAAATGTGTTGCGTTAAGATCTTAATTAGTATTTAAAAAGAAGTGCCCACTATCTTTAATAACTAGCTATTCCAGGGTTTTAATTCCCCTCCCCCAACAGAAATATAGCGATTGTCTACACACTTTTCAGTCTTTTAAGTTTTGTGAGTAAAATAGCCATTGTGGTTTATTCTACTATGTAGAATGCATTTCATAATGGTATTTCTTCTATACACACTAACTTATCCCATGCAAAATTTAGAGAGGCTCTGGTATGTTCCAGTAGCTTGTACTTCTCTAAAATTGGTTCCAAAGCTTTGTATTGCTATGCTTCCATATTTGTCCAGTTTAATGAAATTCAGGGGGGAAAAAACAATGTTGAAGAGTTTGATCCCTATTGGAGAGAGCTATTACCTCATCTTGTTTCCCATATACCCAAATACCAAGGGTTAGCTCTTATTGCATTGTTTATCTGTTCTGAAAGGGGAAATATTACTTACTGACTTCACAGTACCGTTTCACAGATATTTCAGCACACAACTTCAGATGTTTTAGCACACAATTAATTCAAGATGCATAGCTCCCTGCTGATAGCAATTTAAAATTCAGTATGGATTTGATTTGGACTCTTGAACATGCTTGCAATAGGTCCCTTTATACAGTGATATGATTCAAATAATTTAACAACCAGTTTGCCCAGGGTCAGGTTGGCTACCGTGGGAGGCGTGGCCAATCCTTGTCCTCCAGGTTTGCCGCACATGTGGGATAAGCCTCCCGTGATGGCCAACCTGACCTTGGGAAAACCAGTTGTTAAATTACATCCCTGCCGTCAAAGTGGATCCTGGGCATTTTGCTGCAATGGAGAAATGGGAAATGGAGTGGCCAGCGCGAGGGAAGGAGAAGGTGACTTTCTCTTTCTTCTCTCTACTCCTTATCCTTCCCTCGTGCTGGCCGCTCTGTTTCCCATTTCTCCATTACAGCACCATGTCACAAAAATTGCCCCACCCACCACTGCCCAGATGCACTCGCTTCCCCCAAGCATTATTTGCTAACCTGATTTCCAGCTCTGTTGCGTTTCTCCATGGCATTTCTCATCATTGTGTGCAGGGAAATAAAAGTTTGTGGGACTAAAAAAAAGTTCAATCAATCAATTCCAACTTCACAAGATCTTTTTTTTTTTTTTTGTGAGAAGTTGGAATTGATTGCCTGAACTTTTTTTTAGTCCCACAAACTTTTGTTTCCCTGCACATAACGGTGAGAAATACAACAGAGAAACATGACAGAGCTGGAAATCAGGTTAGCAAAGACATGCTTGGGGGAAGCAAGGACATCTGGGTGCCAGACACTGAAGTGGACCCATCTCTCTTCAGCATCATCGGAGGGAAGGCCAGCATATACCGGCACTTAAATGCAGTGGTATTCCAGATCTGGCCGGGAAGGGACAGCCAGCATGGGGGATGCAGGCATAATGCCTGCTCGTTTCATGACTCTCCCTGACTCTCTGGCGTTCGGATGCCGCTTTGGCCTGAGGCTGCCATCTTATGCGCAGGCCTCACACTGCCTGAGTGACATAATCACAGGTGCTGCATCTGCATTTGGTTTCCATCGCTCCTCTCTTGGATTTTTGGGGAGGATTTTTTGCTTTTTTTTTCTTTTTCTGCTGGGAAGGAAGTTGAACAAAAACCAGATGTCTTACAGAAAACAAAGATTTTCCACAACATGTTTAACTGGTTTTCCAAACCCCAAAATAGGTATCAATTCTGCTGATCTGGGGTAAACCAACTGAATGTCACCACTGCAGAGGTGGGTTCCTACCAGTTCGCACCTATTCGGTAGAACCAGTTCGTCAAATCTACTGAACCGGTTAGAAGAGGTTCCACCAGTGGACTCGGAAAACAGGCCACACCTACAGAAGAGGTTCCAAAATTTTTTGAAACCCACCACTGCCTTTGTCATAATGACCCAGATGAAGGGAAGAAGGTGAAATTGAGAAGGTTTTTGCTTTTCTTCAATCTAAAAGTTAAAACTACTTTACACTTAGTGGTGAAATGAATACAAAGTATTAACAATTTATGTCATGTGTTTATCAATGTGAGGAAATATTTATTGTGCCAGAATTATTTCAACACATCTCTGACATTGGTAACTATCATCATCCTATTTTTGGTACATTTACTTCAAATATATTACACCACTCCATCTTTTATTTCTGATGCTACTGTAACTTTCCCATAAGTCTCTGGTTACACACTCTTCATAACTGTCCATAGAATTTTCAATACAGATGGACTGACAACTTGGCAGCTCAATAGCTTTACTGATTGCAGACAGATATTTAAAACATGACTAGACAAAAGCATTTAATATGCAGTAAAATGTGGATGGGCTGCTAACAGTTTATTTCTTTTTTGCATGTACAACGTGTATGTATGAAAAATTATTTGTTTCTTCTAGCAATTTGGGACAAAACACTGATTGAATTATTTTTCCTGCATTCTTTGAAGGCTAGGACTGATTGGCATGCAATATTTTCACCCTGTTTCATGTAGTAAATTCTGTAGGAGTGAAGGTGGTTGTGTGAATGGTTCAAAATGGTTTAGAGGGCCTCAAGAGCAGAAATAGTCCCAAGTACTCTGAACATTTTGAGGTATGTCTTCAGGGATCACTATTCAACATACTAGTCTTTGCCACGCTTTAAGCTCTGAACAATTATTGTACATATGCTATTTACCATTTAGGCAAAGCTATTATGATATTATTCCATTTAGCTGCTGACTCTCATTATACATCAATAATACTCAGCTACATGTATCTTTTTCAGCTGATGTCAGAATCAGTGTAACATTTTAACTATTCTCATAGGTTAAAAAAACTCTGTGAAGTAGATGAGGATTAATGTAATAGGTATTTCAAAGGAAAATGCAAAAATGTTTAATAGGCAAAGGAATTTCACAATATTTAATTGTGACAATATATGTGTTGACTTGATAGACCCAGGTAGAGAGAGTATTCTGTTGAGGCACCTCTGAATATCTATCATTTCTTCAGAAATCAGATTCAACACATGCCCATTCCAAGTTTTAATTTTTAGTTTTACTCAATTTTAGTTTTTTTAGTTTTACTCAGTGTTTTGGTCTTTAATTTTAAAATGTAAATGTACCTTTGAATTATATAGTTAAAATGCAGTTTATCACAACATAAAAATTTATGCATTTATTAAGGTTGAGAACTAACCAAAAAAATAAACATCCAGTTTAGGAAATGTACAGCCCCAGATTTAATATCATTAAAATCTATGCTTAATTACTATTAATAATAAATAAGCAATAAATAGACTGACCACAGTTATTTTGTATGGTCAAGGTTTAATTATGTGTTTAAAAGTTGCATAATTTTCTTTAAAATAAGTTTTGCATGTTTCACTCTTTTTGCTGCTTTTTCTTTTTCTTTTTTATATTAAAGCAATGCAATATTAAGAAATAATTCTGCATGATTTTTTTTAATTGTAAGATAATATAAAGAATAATTACCCATATCTGGGATCTAAAGCAATAGCTCTAGGATGTTCCATTGCACCTGCAATTAGGGTTGTCCTCAATGTACCATCTAATTTAGCTACTTCAATTTGATCCAGATTGCTGTCGATCCAATATATATTTTCAGCAATCCAGTCCACAGTAAGACCTTCTGGAGTAGCTAAACCATGTTGGACCACAATTTCAACGGAGCTTACACCTGTGAAAATATTAGAATAAATCTTGAATTTTAGAAATTTATACAAAAAGTAAAAATTATGTACTTCTTAAAAAAACAAAGCAAGCACTCCCTGGTCATTTGTAGTTCCATTTTCCATAGATTTACATATTTGCAATTGACAAAAATATTGCAGGATTGAACTGTGGAGTCCTTGGTGCTCTCTGAACGTGATTGTTTTCTTGCAGATGTTTCATTGCCAAACTAGGTAACATCATCAGATGTTGAGTACTTTCAGATATTTCTTTATTTTTGTTTGCTATTTTACACATGAACAAAGCAGCATACATGCTTTTGAACATGTACATAGTAGCTTTGTTTTTTAAGGTCTCTTTATGTACAGTTCCATTATCTATGGTCAAGAGGTGAAAATATAACCTTTCTAAATAGCATAAATATTTTAATATGAATATATTATAAACAAAGGTTTTGTTCCAATTATAACATTCAAACATTTGTATAATTATAACAAAGGTGATAAATGTAATAATTTCAAAACTATGATCATAGTAATTAATATTTAAAATGTTAATACTATATTATCCATTAAATTTATTTCTATCTCATTTTAAGCCTGAAAGTCTCTAAAGGCAATTAGGTTCAATAGTATTTGCTATTTTATATTTTTACATAACATATATTTTTGGAATGGATCGCAAAAGGATAGCACTGTTGCAATGAGTTGTTTCTAATCCCTCAAGGCTGAGATAATTAGTCACAATTCTGCAAACTTTACATGCAGAACATGGTATAAAACTGTTCTGCTATTATTTTCATCTTCTGCAGAGTTTATGCATAATTTACTATATTTTAAACACTACTGGTAATCTTTGCTTACTAACATTAATGGGACTGGCAAATCCATTGCTAAGTGGCATGATTGAAAAGTGAAATATCACATCATTCAACCTGACTTATGTCAATTCCAGTTGCAGTTGTTAAGCATGACATCATGTGTCTGTCACTTGTTGCCATTGCTTTTGCTTGGCAGATGTTGGCTCTGAAAGTCACAAATGGAGATCATGTATGTGATCAGAGGATATTAGAACTGTCATAAATGTATGCTGGTTGCCAACATGGTCATAGGAATGTGTGACAGTTGCAAGTTTGAGGACCAGTCATAAATCTTCTATTTCAGTGCCAACATAACTTCCAATGGTCCCAGAATGAATAGTTAGTAAGAAAGGACTACCTATATTTTACAGGGCCATCTACCTGCATAGAAATCCTCCAATATCTTATCTTTATGAATTTGCAGGCTGCTTTTCTCTAAGCTTATGGTGTACAAGTTACTCGTAGTAGACCAGGAGGGGAGATAGTGTAGGGACCTGATGGGGGAGGTTATATTAGAACCTTAGGAGAAAGATTTCATAGCACTGTTATATATGCAGGAAGTGTGTAGGATTTGACCTTTGTATATAAAAAAGTTTAAATATTCAAAATAATTTTTACAAATTACTTTATAGGTACACCAAAAATTCAAGAAAAAGAAGAAATATTTGCTCCAAAACTGCCAATGCTCATTTAATTTCTGCAGTTTCCATGGTTGGTATAACAATTTATTGAAGACTAATAAAACAATTCTGAAGGCATTTTAAGAAATAAACTGCATGAATTCTATAGAGGTATTGTGAATATTTTGAGAAACATAAAAGAAAAATAAGCCTTTGGCTTGAAATGGAATATGATGTATGAAATACACAGAGTCCCAAATGAACTTTGCTGGATCCATCTGAGAAGAACATTATGGCTATAATTTTGCCATACATCTTGCAGATTCAATTAACCTCAGAAGTAACATATATCTTCTGTTACAAACCTTTATTGGCGTTTTACATTTATCTCCTATGTATTTCATCATTCTCACTTCACGTTTTACTAGAAGAATTTAAAAAAATAAAACAAAACTGTAGAATGTATCCTTTACATGCTTCCTATTTAATGTTTGGTAGAAAGAATAAGGGAAACACAGCAGGGTAAAACTCTCCTCAATGGTCTAAGATGAAGCAACTGAAGGAGCTGAATGATGAGTCCACTACTTTATACATTTGAGGAGGGAAAGGATAAAGGCTTAAGAGAAAGCATTTGGACACAGGTTTTCTGGAACTTTTTCAGGAAAAAATCACAATACAAGATTAGAGAAATGAAAACACACAAAAAACTTCTTTTTAATTCTCAGAAATCTTATCTACACATCACTGACTTTTCAAAAAGTAATAGGCAACTTCACAATAAAGTATAGAAATAAAAAGGAATTGTATTGTTTCCCTTTCTGATATACCTAGCTGTTAATATAAAATTATACCAAAAAAGAAGCACCCAAAGAAAGAACTTGTGTCAGAAACATGCTGTGCTTAATAATACGTATTCTAATAGAAGTTCCTCCTCTTTTTATTCTTTCCTTTTTGTTTGCATATTTCTTATGTGAAAATGTGATACTTCAAAGAAAATATAAATAGAATAGTAGACAATATAAGCTGAAAGACAGCAAACAATCATTTAACTCCTGCTTAATAGGTATTTTGTGATTATCCATGACTAGCCAGGTAGCAATTTTTTAATATACAAGTTAACCTATAGTAATCATTTTGGGTATATGACCACAGCACACTCAAAATTATAAACCTGCCAATTGATCCCAAAGATTACCTTTGGCTGCTATGATCAAAGCTATGATCTAAACAGAAAAAATGTTTGGAATGTACTTTTGAATCTATAAAGATACAGAGTACATATGTCATCTTTGCCCACATCACAGCTAAGGCAAGATTTTAGGAACATGTGGCTTAAATACCCTTTTTGTTGTATATATATTGAATCAATTTTCATCTCAGTCCTGTTGATACCATTTTAACATTTTTAAGGATGTGAATAAATTGACAGGGCATTATTGGAAATTTCAGTTCTTTAGTCCATGTTTGAAATTTCCCAGAAATTTCCACTTTAAAATTATTCTTCAACCTTTGCTATAACTTTTGATCTTGTCATAAATTTCATCAAAGAAAAATATCTCAAATGCTAAATCATTTGTTAGTATCTAAAAATATAGCTACAATGAGCCGTGGTGATGCAATAGTTCGAATTCAGAACTGCAGGCTACTTCTGCTGACTGCTGGCTGCCAGCAGTTTGGCAGTGCAATTCTCACTGGCTCAAGGTTGACTCAGCCTTCCAGTCTTCCGAGGTTGGTAAAATGAGGACCCAGATTGTTGGGGGCAATATCCTGACTCTGTAAACTGCTTGGAGAGGGTTATAAAACACTGTGAAGTGGTATACAAGTCTAAGTGCTATTGCTATTGCATTATTCATCCTATTATTTCAGATAATGTAAATTGATCTACTAGGGGAAGAAGGTTTAAAATTAGTTGCTTGGATTGCATTCTCCTTATTAACTCAGTCACATTACTTTTATTGGATACATACACACACACACACACATACACACACACACACACACACACACACACACACAGCTAAATGCAGTATCTGTAAATGCACCACATAAGTGACACATGTTTGAAAAATCCCAGTTCCTTTTTAGATATTGAACAGAAAGACAAAAAAGCTATGAAGAAAATATTCAATCACCAAACCCCAAACCCTCAAAACTATTTATTTATTTAGCAAATTTATTAGCAGCTTGCAATGTTAAAAATCCACAATATAAAACCCCTAAGTCTCTCACCAATGCTACTCCTGCATGCAGCAACAAGTATAACCAAACTACTCACTTCATCGGCTTCATATCAACCCGAGGTCCTCAGATCTACTGAAATAATTATTTTTCAGGTTTTTCTCGGAAAATATCAAGATAGGGATAATCTTATTTCTGGAGAAATTATATTGCATAGGGAGGGAGCAACCATTGAGAAGGCCCTTTTTCTTGGCCCCACTTTATATAAGTTTCCTTATTTAACTCATTTAGAGTATGTATTGATGTACAGGTTGACCATTTAAATAATAAAATGTATTTATACATATTTATAATTTATGTAATAAAAAACCTTCCAATTATAACTCATTCATCAAGTTTCCTAAACTGAGTCCTGTACCACTTAATTTAAAAAATAAAATAAAATCTAAGCTCCATTTCATACCTCCAGTTTCAGAAAGCTTGCCTCTGTAAATTTTATCTTCTACTACATCTGTCCAGTATAGTAAGCTTTGATTGAAGTGAAAATCAAGTGCTATTGTATTTCTTAAACCAGGAACTAATAGGCTGTAGTCTCGTTTCTGCAGATCAATCCTTCTGATCTCATGCCGAATAGAAAAAATGATGAATGCTTCAAAAGGATCTGGAAACACAACAGTACATTTTGTGGTTAAACCTAATCAGTAGTAGGTTATTACAGTGAATGTAATACAAGACATTCATCTGATTAATATTTGTAGAATATTCTGATTGTAGAATAGGGAGTGAATAACTCTTTTAAGAAAGCAAATGTCAGATGTATCCCTAGCAGAGTAGATTGGAGTCTATTAAACAGGTACACAAAAAAAACAAGAACTTTCAATATGGAATTTTATTTTAAGAAAGCTAAGAAGCCATTATTAAAGAATTCCAGTCACTTTTGTCTATCAAAATGAGATATACATATATAATTAGTTCAATATTCAATTATGTGTGTTTTATTTTATTGGACAGTCCTCTCTTTTGAATGGCCTGATTTCGATCCCTTCATTTGGTAATAGCTAGATATATTCAGATTATTCTCCTCTGACCTTGAGAGGTATGGGGAGGTATGATGGGTGACAGGGGGTGGGGTCATCTTGAACTCAATCCCAGTGCCTTCATCTAGTTCTGTGTTCCTGCCCGCTTGGGCAGGAACTCCCATTTCTTGGTGAACAGATTCTCAGAGGTCTAAATTTCTAGTTGTCGCTGCTAAAGGCCAGGTCAGCCTTTAATAAGAAATGAAAAGGCTGAATTTACATGTATTACCTAAACCTTGTGCAACTGAAAGGGGTGGTCCCCTCTTGGTAGTCCCCCCCCCCAGCCAGGTTTTGGGTAAGAATGCAGAAGTGACAACCTTCATCTGAGAATCTCTAATGACTACCAATGATGCTGCTCTCAGATGATATTTTATGTTACTGGATATGAGATAATGTTCATTACATTGGGCTCCAGAGATCATTTGGAAATGTTACTATTGCAACAGTCTCCCTTCTGCATAGTAATTTTTCTGCTTGAGCTCCTTGAGTCCATTTCTAGGTTGGTGGAAATCTTTAGGCTGATTGACCAAGATCCAGAAGATTTCAATCTGCCTTCCCTAGAAGTGGGGTTTGAGGATACTCAGGAGGTCATGGCCATATGATAACTGCCATGGATTTATGGGATTTGGGGGACTCCGGGACCTGGAAATTTACTACCACAGATAGTGGATAAGATGGCATTGCCACAAACAGTCCCTTTGTACAACCTGGAACTCCTTCTCGACTCATGATTCACTTGGCAAGGCAAATTATCCTAGTATATTTTCTGTCAAGGACTGGATCAACACTTTAAACAGACCATGAGAAAGAGTTTCTGGGACTAAGGATGATTTTGAACTTGGGTCCCACAATTCTAGACCAGTACTTTTAACTATTACATTATAGTCATCAGAATTGTCTGCCAGGACCAAGCCAGGGAATTTTACTGATGTATTTCTTGTTTGCTTTCTTTATATGCTGGAGATATAGAGAAGAATTGGGAAGAATAATCAATAATTGGATAATTGAAAAACTATCTTTATTCCAAAATATATCTCTATGACATGTGCAAAAGATTTTTTTTAAATTTAACTTTATAGTATGTA
Source organism: Thamnophis sirtalis (assembly GCF_051295495.1). Taxonomy (NCBI): domain Eukaryota; kingdom Metazoa; phylum Chordata; class Lepidosauria; order Squamata; family Natricidae; genus Thamnophis; species Thamnophis sirtalis. Next base: position 41,070,227 of record NW_028261381.1, on the reverse strand, counting down.
GGTATTCCTTTTCTAATCATGCATAAGACAATAGAAAGCTTCTACTTCCCAGTTTCCCATTAGTTTTCTTAATGGATGTCTTTTCTTTAACCTGTTTTCTTTAACCTGTTATTGTTTTACCTTTATTTTTTTATGACAAATGCTCCATGAAGATGAAGAGGGCTCATCAGCTTGTTATAGAAACCTAAAGATTTAAATTTTATAATATTTCTAATAAATGTGAAAAAAGAAAAGAAAATGTTTGCAAGATGTTTTCTAAATTCTTGGCCATAAGATAACTTATGGTGTGTTTCTACCAGTTTGCAATGGTTCAGGTGAACAGATAGTGGTAATTTGGTCTGGGTCGCAGAACCGGCAGCAACCCAGACTGGCCACATCCCCAAACCAGTTTTCCAATCTCTGCTGCCATTGCTGGCATGTTTTTTATTAGGTTTTAATGGTCTTTGCAAATACACAGAACAATTTACAGTGAATTGTGCATGCACGAGCAATGTGTGCTGGTGCACACGTGAAGCGAACCAGTATCACCCCTGAGCTACATATAAAATATAAAATGTTGTATGGCGTAAAAGGTGGATGGCTGAGTAGGTATGGCTGTTTTCCTTCCTCCCTCTCTCCTTAATGTGCTACAAATTTAGCACAATTCAAATGTATACAATTAAGACTCAAAAACAGTGATCTCCTACCATTGCAAAAATAAAAACAATTAAAAAAGATACTTCATGTGTAACCATCTTCTATAAAATGTATATACAATTTTTGAATCACAAATTTCTTCATTATTGATGGAAATGAAAAAATGAAATTGCATTTTACATACACCTACCAATACGTAGAAAGCCAAATATTGAAATACTGCCTCTGATCAGTGAGATTGAATCAAGAGCATTTAAAAATTGTTATCAAAAACATTGTCATAACACAGCGATAATGAAACTTTTTTGGCTCCTGTGCCAAAAACAAGGGGAGAGCAGGAGGTTGTGCGCAGGCGTATCGCACCCATAATGCAATGCGTGACCCCCAGTGCGCATGCACACATGACCAGTGTGGCATGCCAGGGGAAGCCTCCAAAAGGCCCCTGAAGGATCCAGAGAGCTTAAACTGGCCCTACGAGCAAACCAGAAGTCCGTTCCTGAACTTCCAGTTTGCCCGTAGTGCCAGTTTTTTGTGCTCCGGAGGCTTCAGGGAAGCTCCTGAAGCCTCTGGAGGGCCTCCGGGGGGAGCGGGGGAGGCTGTTTTCACCCTCCCCAGGCTCCTATAAAGCCTCTGGAGCCTGGGGAGAGGGAAAAATGGCCTCAAAAAAAGGCTAAAGTCATCTGGCCAGCGTGTACATGCGTGCTGGCCAGCTGACAGGGCAATGCCTTGCATGCCCTGAGAAATGGCTCCGTGTGCCAACTGTGGCACGTGTGCCATAGGTTCATCATCCCGGTCATAACAAATGCACTTTCAGAGAAAGGTATTAATTTGTTGCCACCTCTTTTCTTTATTTGGCTTCTACAAACACTTTCATATCTAGATCACTATATTTTTAATTCAAATTTTAGAAAAAAATATTTTCTAAATTTGTCAATCAACGGCATTTATCTTACATAAGAAATAACATCTGATGGTATAGATTAATTTTTTATTAAATGAAACAAAAGGACATAAAGTGTTTGTATAAAAATAAGTTCAGTATCATCAAGTTCTAAATTGCATATATCATATACAACATACCGGTATATAAGTCTTCTAAATAAAAACAAATTGTGAAGCATCTGTATCAGAAAAGTCAAAACAATTAAGGACTCCTCCTGCTTCTCTAAAGCAAATGGGTCATTTTGACACATGGAATTTTCATAAGAGATACTTAGTAATAGTGAATAGATAAGCAAATATCAACTTACCAATATTAGCACAGCTTTCGCCATCTTTACTAAGTTCCCAACCTTCATAACAGGAGCATTTAACATCATTTTTATGCTGTTCACATACTTGGCTGCATTTCTGATGTTTGCTGCAATAATCTATATAGCCACAGGTCTTATTGTCTGAATTTAAGTACAATCCTGGGGGGCATGAACAGACAATTCTGCCTCCAGGAACTACTGAACACTGATGGCTGCACCCACCATTGTTAAGTGAACATTCTTCTGAAATAAGAATAGTAATTATTATTATCATTTAAATAAAAACAGGTGAAAATGTGTTTCTCAGACATAAATGAAAATTTAATCCATCACCATAGATATATTTTATAAGATTAGATGTAATAACTTCAGAATAAAAGGTATATTTCAGAACCATAGAATTCTTTGGCATTCATTCACATATTTAATAATATAGTCTGTAGGTTTAAAAATAGGGTAATAAAAGGAAAACTGGATGGTTTCATAAACCAGAATAACAGAAATTAAATTTATTATGGATAAGTAAACAATATATTGCATAAAATGTAGACCACGATGGTCTTTGCATACAAATACTATATAACAATCTTCTGCATGTGTCAGAGTAGAGAACTAACACCTGCTGCCCTGCTATGCTCTGTTTATTTTGTGTTCACTTTATGCTTTTCATTTGTATGAAAAAAAATCTGGGAATTCATTATAGTCAGAGCATGAATCTGTTTCAACATCTAATATAGGAAAGAGAAAAAGTATATAATTTAATTTAATTTTATAAATTTTCAATTAATACCAGATAAATTAGAGCTACATTGTTAGGGGACAGGAGGGGAGAGGAGAAGAGAAAACTGCTGGCCACCTGAAACTTAAAATGATTTCTTCCATTCATTGAATTATATTCAGAATTTGGTATATAAACATTTAGAATTTTTCTCCTTTGAATTTGCTTTATTTCAAAAATACTGTGTTTCCCCTCACATAAGGCAAGGTCTTATTTTCTTTTGATCCCCAAAATAAGCACTTGGCCTTATTTTCAGAGAGGTCTTATTATTTTTGAGGTGCAGGAAGCGGCAAGCATGGTCACCTCATGGCTGCTACTGTGTTGCAATATTTTCTGGGGAGGGCTTATTTTCGGGAAAACAGGGTAGACAAAATGAAAAAAAGAGTAATTTTTCAGCATGGCATTAATTTCAACCATATATAATGAGAACAGTTCAATTATCAAACATTAAAATTTACATAAGGGATGTGACTGGGGTGGGAGAGTACGGTTATATCATCTAGGGACCATTATTTATTTATTTTTCATACAATTGCATTTGATCAAGTATAATTACCACAAAGATCATCTTCATCAGATCCATCAGGGCAATCTCTTATTCCATTGCAAAGCTTTTCAGGCTGCAGACAGATGGAAGTGTCATTAGCACATGGATATTTTGGTGGCCCACACATATAGCCTTCACAATTATCTTCATCAGACTGATCCTCACAATCAATGTCTCCATCACACAGCCAAGCTTTGCTAATACATCTCCCTTAAAGAAAAGAGAAAATAAACATATTGATTCTTTTCTTAACAAGTCTGATTATTCTTTCATATTTTATTTTTACTGTTACTATTTTATAGAAAAATAATTTCAAGTGATGGCCAATATTTTTTAAAATCCTTATCCAAAACTCACCACTGATCTTTTCTAAAAATGAAGCAATGTTAGCCATTTCCCAATCTTATATTTCAGAGAGAAGATGCATAAATTGGAAAAGTTTTTGGGAACTTTAAATAAAAGTAATTTCAAATGGTTTCAAAACTTCTGAAGGCTTTATGAGATTTTTATTCTGGGTCTTTTTTTTGAGAAAATTTAATTTAAAACAAAATATAAAATAAAATTATTTCTTTCATTGTATATGCATTATGTGACAAGATAGCTAAAGTTAAGGATTTTGATTTCTTCTTTTTTAAATAAATATATTACAAGCCATTTTATGGGGAAATTTATAGACTTTGGTAAATGCTTATTTAAAAAAGAACAATATTTTCCATCTGAGTTAACAAATGCAATAAGTGTAACTATTTTCCACCAAATTAAACTGGGTTCAGTTAAAAGAGAACCTAATTAATTGACATATATTGCATTTGATCTAATCATGAGATTTTAGTTTAAGGATGTGTATTACTGATTTTTTGTTTCTAGAAAGAGCTAGTGAAATAAAAGAAAGCAGTTGCCAAATGGCCAATTATTGATGTATTATAAACTCTACTTTTCTCAGAGCCTTTTTTCAGAATGTTCTTATTCAAGTTCTAAAAAATATGTCCAAATTGTTCTCTAGGACTAGGCACTAGAGTATTTTTTTTTTCTTTTTTCTTCATTCTACTAATTAAGAGCAATATAGGTAAAAGCTGGGATGTGTAATTCTATTTTTTATTAATGATTATCAACTTTGTTAAAGTATCATCAAACAGTGTGCAATATTGGTAAAAGTGTATTTATTATGTAATTTGTTTCTAGTCATGTATTGCGGTTGGAAAGAAAGGAACATGACTGCTCTGAAAATTATTATTTTTTTAATATGCCAAAATGTGATCCTTGCTTGTTGATAGAAGCTTGAAATCCACAAAAAACGGGTATGTTTTCCGCCAAGTAAATCTTCAGATAAAGCTTTGATCAAGTTTTCATGTCCAATGTCAATTAATGGTTAGTGTACTAGCTATAATTCTATATTTTATTGTGTTTGGTAGCTACAAGTGGAGAATCACCATGATCAACATCCACATCAATTTATTGCAGATTTGGCAGACACTATGATTTTTTTTATTAAGGAATATTGTATTAAGTTTTATTTATAGCTCTAAAAATGAACAATAAATATACATGTATATGTACTGATATAATCAATTTTCAATTAATTAAATGATATGCATTTATTACATTCATTTTTCTAACAGGATATATCCAAGATGAATCATGACAACACTTCAGTTACTGGTTACTAATAATTATATAAATATTATTTTCACTTTATAGTGGTCAATTGATCTAGAAGTTTATTTTGCTATTGACATTTCCCAACACAGTCCAAACATGGTTCCTAATGTCTCAATATAACATAATACACTTCTAGAGGTTAGTTTTAATTAATGGGTTTCTTTACCACAGTAATCATATAACATACATTGTTGTAGAATGTTAGGCTTAATACATATTTATACAGCTTTACAATGGCAATTGAGCAGAATTTTGCAATTCTTTAGAAATTACCCATTTACTAAACAGGTAAAAGGAGTTCCATAAAGTCTTTTTTAAAAATCCATAGTAATTAGTGCTTACTAGGGCTTATTTTGGGGTAGGGCTTATTTCCAAGGAAACACGGTATTATTATAAATTATAAATATAATTATAAATTATAATTATAATGCATAATTAAGGCATGGGCCAAATAAATGATGTAGTAAAGCAGGACATGAACAATTAATACAACTACTTTCAGCAGATGGGGCAGAGACTGAAAAATCTGATAAAACTAACACATATGACCAAGCTAAAGAAAGAGTTCTTCTATGGTTAGGCAAAGAATGATGGTAAGCTAGGAAGATTCTAAACTATGTTTTCTAAACAATATTAAATTATAAACTTTGGGCTATAACTTAATTCTTTCCATAAGAAGCAAAAACCCCACACTATTTAAACTATAACAAGGCTGTTTCAAAGCCAAATGAGGTAAATAGTGCTTCAATGCTAACAATAAAATCATAGTTTTAACTTTGCATAAACTGTTACCCTTTAATACCTGTAGCTTTGCAGGAAAACTTTGTTTTGGCATCACATGGTCTTATAGTTCCATTACAACTCTTTTCATCACTGCCATCTTCACAGTCCTTTTCTCCATCACAGTGCCAAAACTCAGGAATGCAGTTTCCATCTGGGTAGCATTGAAATTCTTTCCCATTGCATCTCCCAAGAGAAGCTATCTCTAATATTTAAAAAAACAATGATAATACAAAATTAGTTAATAATATTTTTTGATAATTTGTATCATTTTCAATACTTTTCCATAGCTACTTAGTTACAATTAAGGAAGTGGTATATGGTATCGTAGTCTTCTTTGCACAGAGAAAATAAGAATCATGCTGTTGTAACACAGAACCATATTTTTACAAAATTGACTCAATTACACATTAATATACAAGGAAGTAAGTATGGTTATTATATTTCTACAAAATAGATTATTGAAATTATCACTTTCATTTTAAGCAGCTTTCTAGTTATTGATATATGTATATATATATATATATATATATATATATATATATATATATATATATATATATATATATATATATATATATATATATTCAATTCAATCATGTGAGCAGAGTCAATGCATACCTCAGGTTACATAAGGATTATGCTGGAGAAAAGTATATATTTCTAAGGTACTTTTATATATTGTTCATAGTTTTGCACCAGTGTGAATTTCACTGGAAAAATATAATTGGAACAATTGAAAAGATACAGTGGTGATATCCATTTTAACCATTTGAACTATTGTATTATAAATTGTTCTTTGGACAAAGAGACATTCACAGAATGAGAACATTTCTATGCAATAAGTGTAGAAGAATGGGAGTTTTTCCTCCCAATAACAAAATCGCAGGTAATCAAAGACAGAACCTTAATCTATGGAAAACAAAGAAAAAAATAATAACTTTCCTGATAAGAGAAGCAAGACAAGACCACAGATATATTGGTATATCTTGATTCAACCCCAAATTATAAATGTGTTAAAATTCAATTTACATTCTCAGTTTGTAGAAAAGATTTTAAAAATTCTGAAATGGACTTAGAATTTGACAATCATAAATGTGAAAATCCATTGTAAAGATAGCTTTATTTTTATTGCAAACTGAAATCATGCTCACGAAAGCAGAACCAACAATTGTGGCAAAGTTCAAAGAACTAGTGGGTATACCAGTTCTTTGGAATCTTTCCAGAGAAGAACATAGGAGATCACATGTATTATGTAATAAATGTAGAACTTAAGTAATACCTCTTTTGAGGAATTTGCATTAAATAACGTTTGGAGGATCATACATCCAATCCTGATGTAGTCCAAAGTTCCAAATAGTACTCATTTGTCTCTTTTATGGATATGGTACATTTCCATTTAAAATGAAAAAAAGGATGCAAATAATTCTCTCCTAGGTATCTAATATTATAGAGCATGTTGAATTATATGAAAGTATTTATTGAAACATTATTTTTAGAGTTGTAAAACTGAGTCCAAATAAGATATGTATGGCAGTTTAACACCATGTAAAAATGTAGTCTGTAGATAAATATCTATTGACCAACAATTTATGTTGTTTTTAATAATATCTAAAGATATATCAATTCAGTAGATATTAAAAATATCACTATGAGATAAAGCTACAATGCAAAAATATTGTTATATTTTAAGCCTATCTGGTGTTTTCTCCTACAGAAAACACAATGGGAAAAACATCTCTGGCTCTACACTACAATAATAGAAAAAGTGGTTTCATTTAAATTAAAGGATTTTCATTTTTGAAAACTTTCAGTTATTGGAAATTGCTGCAAATATATATTATCCTCAATGAAACTGAAGCTACTGAATTAGGATTGCATTGCATTATACAGCGACTGTTTACATTTCTGAACTGAAATAGCAAAATAATTACTGAAATCTATTTATGCGTATGAGAGTATAAATGGAACTGAAAATAATAGGACTTACTTCCAAGCAAGAAAGCGCACAATTGTATTTTTATTTTTTCTAAAGCAATTGATTATTGAAAATTACACAATAGGTTTGGAAATCTTTCTGTTTGTGTGAGCATAGGAAAGAATAGCTCCCAGAAAACAATCAAAACAAAAATAAGTTGATGTAGTACTGTAGAAAAACCTGCAGGTTTAAAAAAGAACTGAATCCAGTTAGAACAAAAAGTGGTCAATGCCTGGAACACTCTACCTGACTCCATTGTTACTTCCTCAAACCCCCATATCTTTAACTTTAAATTGTCCATGGTGGACCTCACATGTTTCTTAAGAGGTCCCTAAGGGGGCTTGCATAAGCGCACCAGCGTGTCTACCATCCCTGTCCTACTGTCCCCATTGATATGTATTTTATGTGTTCATGGCCTTGTTATACTTATTTATATCCATCTATTTGTATCAATCTCATGTGATAATGTCCATGTCTATACTAATACATGTTACCTTGTACATGTTGACAAAAAAAGTGGGGGGATGGCTGTTAGTAAACAGCTTGGAGTAGAGTAGAGGCAACTGTTGCATTAATCATTTCCCATTTTCTTTCTTGGAATGTGACTCTGAATAAACAGTCTACAGATCTATCTATCCCACATCTTTCAGAGCAGTCATATTCCCAAAAATATTTAAAGGGAGAACAGCAATGTATACCAGCCCATGCAGAAGAAAACAATGTGTACCCATTCTGATTAGATCATCTCTGTCTCCCTCATCCCTCCCTTTCCCTCTCTTTCTCTCTCTGTCCAAGAGAAAGGGAAAGGAAAAGGAAGAGGAAGAGAGAAATGAAATTAGTTCACAGGGAGAACATGTTGCTCTGTAACACAGATGCCTCCTATGGGCCCTGGTTGTGATGAATTTTAAAAACTGCAATGTATGCCTTCTTTCTCTTATTAATATTTTGTAATATGTAAGTATTACTGAAGTGACTGAAAACATTTTGAGATTCCTTTCAATGTAAGCAATGCCATTCAAAAATTTAACAAAAGTGGCTAAGCATGAAATACTACTGACTACAAGAACAGGAAGATACTTCTATGTTTTTTTCAGAGGTTGCACTTATTCCTATGAATCATAAACATTATTTTTCAATAAAAGTGTTGAAAAGTATTAAGCAGGATAAAATGTTCATTTATCAGATTTCAGAGCACTGAAACCCTTGTTGAAATATATCTGATAACTTGTCTGGCCAAAAAAAGTATGATAAAAAAATCCAATTTTCTTAATTCAAATTTTCCTTGAACAAATTATAGCAAATTTGTTATAGTTGGAATCATCATCAATACAGTGACTGCTATATAAAATATGCAGTATGTTGTTGTTTTTTATAAATTGATAATTCATTCTACTACCTAGACCTAAACTATCCTTCAATATGCACATTCCATCCAAGCAGACTAAAAGGAACTAAATTTTAGTGTACTGATATAAACAGAATTCTTCACCTTGCCTCTTAGACTGCAGCATATTATTGTTTTTGCCCTTGGTGAGCAATATTTAAAATACTGTAGAAGATTTTTTAACATAATATTCTTTTCTTCTGCTTCTTATTTAATAATAAATGTTCAAATTACATCTTTGAAACTTTGCACTGCTATATTGTTTTAGTGAACTACAGGAAAGTCATAATAAAGTCAGGACTGGCTCAAATGATTTATTCGCATTCCCTGCATCATCATGCACAATACAAAAATATTTTCCTTCTCCCAGACAGAAAAATACAATATCTAATTTTAAAACATGAAAATACTACCATGCTTCCCTTTTATCACTACAAAAAACAGCTGCCTTTACTGTAGCAAATATTTTTTTAACTATGGTCAAAAGTTATATCTTAAAAGATATTCCTGATGTGTTTTATATATGTATGACACATGCACACACAGAGACCCCGACATAGACACACAGACACCCCCACACACAAAGATACATATACCTACCTACCCCATTTATTGTGCATATACATATTTTATACAATTGCCATAATTCAGTAGGAATAAAATCTTATATTAATCATCTTACTCAGCTAAAATCATAATCCTGATTATTATTTCATTTGACAAAGGTAAGCATTTTATTGGAAGTTGGGAGGGGAATATAAAACACTGACCTTTGGTGCAATTTGGTTTAGTTTCATCACTGAAGTCTCCACAATCATTGTCTCCATCACAAGCCCAGTGACCTGGAATGCACCGGCCAGTAGAGCACCTGAACTGGTTGTCAAAACATGAATGAAGACAGTCCAGTTCATCAGTCCCATCACCACAGTCATTATCTGTAAAAATGTGTGAGTATTTTATTCATGCCCAATTTATTCTTGTATTCAATAACTAAGCAGAAAACAATAGTTTCAGCTTTTTATTTCGTTGAGTTTTGTAAAGCCAAGAAAAGAGTTAATGTATAAAGTTAGAATAGAGCAACTTCAGCAAGATTTGTCTGATGGGGAAGGTATGAAGAGTATATAGATTTTAAATGTAATTGTAAGAGTAAGCTCTGATTTACGAAAAATATTTGTTTAAGCTTTAAAGACTAAAACCAGCATCTTGAATTGAGCCCAAAATTTCCATTGCTAAGCAACACTGTTTTCATGAATTTTGCTACTTTTTATGATCTTTGTTATTAAATGAATCATTCCATTTGTTAAGGTAGCAACACTATTGTTAAGTAAAATTTGTTTCGAGAAGGAGGAGCCACATCGCGATGTTACAATGTGCGATACTCTGACACCGCCGTTGACACGTTTGCCGCTGGGGGTCCATTGAGACCTAAACTGTCCTGTAGAGATGGTGATCAGGAAGACAAAGCCTGGCTGGTCTCAGGGATATTGCAAAATCCCTGATGGACCCAAGGGAAGTACTTCAAGCCCGCGGTGAACAGGCAGCCCCTAGGCTGATGAAGTCGGGATGCTCCGGAAGGAAGGAAGTGAAAAGAGAAAGTGAGTCCATCTGGTGAGGTATTTGTTCTATTTTGCTAAAGACTACCCAAAGAAATGTTTCTTTAAAGCCAAATTGATCCTTAAACAAAAGAACTGAGCAGCGAAAATAATTCTAATGGGATTGCTGTGGAAAGTTTTTTTTCCCCCTTTGTCATTGTAACTATTTTTTGTGGATTGAAATGCTTGCACATTCTCCATTTCTCCTCTTAAAGTGAACAGATTTTTTTTTTTCTTCTTCTGCTTCTTGTTGCTTTATTTTTTGACTTCTGGATTAAAACCTTCCTTTTTCTTTTAACAATTCTTCCTACTACTTGTTATTAAATCACACTAAAAGCAATCTAAAGGACTTTGTTTCCTACAAAAGGTGAAAATTAACTGCCAGTCGGAGTTTTTTGTAACAATGTATCTCTTTCTTTATTTGACTTCACTAATTTTGCAGCTGAAGGATTTGCAACTTGTTTACAGAAACTGATAAAAACCAAGGGCACGAACTGTTTTCACAGGTGCCTCTGATAATTATTTTGGCAGGGAAAGAAAGAAAGAAAGAAAGAAAGAAAGAAAGAAAGAAAGAAAGAAAGAAAGAAAGAAAGAAAGAAAGGCGGGAACAGAACCCTTCCCCTTGTGACTTAAACTTGTGTTTAAGTCAACTTAAAATAAAAGCTAAGAGAGGCCTGGAAGACTAGACTGGCAGTCATTATTAGTTTTTCTTTTTCTTTCTCTCTACTGTTTTGGAAACATGGGTCAATACTTAGAGGAGGAAACCTTAAAATTCCAAAATATCTTGACTGGAATTCAAAATCTATTGGAAGGATATGGAAGAATTAAGAAGAAGCTGGAAAGACTAGTCTTCCTCACAGCAAAAGATGATGGGGTTGGAGCCCCCAAAATTAAAGAGGAGAATGAAGATATAGATAACACAATAGATGCATTTATTAATGGAGCAAATGTGGGTGAAAATGGAAAGGGAATGTGGAAAAGAGAATTCGATGAATTGGAGCTCTACCCCAGATTCCAGGAGAGAGAAAAAATGCTAATGATCATAGACATGAGAAGAGAATTTTTTTCAGAAGCAAGATTGACAAAGACAAGTTAACTTTAGTAGCAACTGGTGGGCAAGGAGATTATCTGAGAAACCCTTCAAGCAACAAAGTGCGGAGAGAAGCCGATAAAAACCTTATAAAGGAGATAAAAAGAAGACTGATTCCACAATTGGCAAGAGAGATAAGACTGTTTTGTTACTGGAAAGATACAGGTTGACAATGAAAGTTGGTAATAAAAAATAGTTTTTTTTTTATTATTGGTGATTAATAAGTAGGAACTTTGTAACTCCTAGATTGTTTTAGATTGTTATTAAATGTTTACTTGCTAACAATTAATTAAATAATAATGAAATGATAAAGGATACAGCGTAATGATATATGCATGTATTGACAATTTAGTAAAAGAAATTTGGATATAAATTGTAAATTGTGACTTGGGAAAAAGACCTATAAATTTTATTAACAAATTTTCCATTAGATCTTGTTATAAAAGTGTAAGGGTATTTTGGGAGGGGGGGCTGATGAGAGGAGAGGGGGCATAAATAGTAAATGATTTTTAGTCAATTATAATAACAAGGAAATGTTAATGGTCATTGTTTAACAACCTTAAAATTCCAAAATATCTTGACTGGAATACCAATATGCTTTGGTATTGGCTAAAGTAACTTAGATATAAATTTTAGTCAGTTGGGAAAAAAAGAGGGGGAGGCTTAGAAACTTTATTTATTGACTTTTACTTAAAAGATGCTATAAAGGTGTAATGTTATTGGAAGGTTTTTTGAAATAGCTAATGAATGCCATTATGTGGTTTTGTCTTTAAGTATGAATGATTTGAGGTAAAAGCATGTTCAAATAATTGTAGTCAAATGAGAATTGTGGTACATTGCTAGTAAGATATACAAAGATTTTTAACTTAAAGTGTATAATCTAATATGAACTATAAGTAATGACTGTGGAAGAAATGCACGAAAGTTATCTGTAACCAATCAACGCGCTTTCTACAAGATGTAATGAAGAATGATTCTTTTTTTGTGTGTGTTTTTGTTCAATTAAAATTTTAAAAAAATCAAAAAAAAGTAAAATTTGTTTCCACATTAATTTTACCGTCAGAAGGTCACAAAAGGTGACCATATGACTGGGACACTGCAACTTTCCTAAATGCATGCCAGTTGCCAAGCATCTGAATTTTGATCATGTGACCATGGGGATGTCATAAGTGTGAAAAAAATGGTCATTAGTCACTTTTTTCAGCACCATTTTTAATTTTGAATGGTCTCTAAATGAATTGTTGTAAGTTGAGGACTATGTATATTAATATTATATATTAATATAATTATAATAATTTGAGAACTTAATACCTGTGCAGCAAAACAGAATCTTAAATAGTGTTACACAAGATATAAAGGACATTATATAGAGGTTTTTCACCTGTGCTTCCTGAACTTATCTAATATTCAGGATGTAGGTGGGAGTTCATTTATGAACATGCCAATATGTTTGCCTCATTTTCTTTTAAATTTAGCCTTTATTTCCAAAGGGTCAATAAGCTCAGCTTAGAAAGTAACAAAGGACTAATTGTCTGTTATTGTCGTTCTTTAGGTGTTTATAAATGTTCATTCAATTACAACTTTGCAGATCATCTTCGTAAAACATATAAAAGCTGAGTGTTGAGGAAGTTTCCTATTGTGCATGCTGTTCTGAAAAAAGTGCATGTACCAGCACTATTTCAGTTTTTACACAGCATCTCAGAGAAAATCAGATCAACTTAGTGGGGAATGTAAGCAAAGATATGTAACGATAGAGATGGCCATTCTCTATCTCGAATACAGTTCATCTGTCTGGAATCCACACTGTTTATTGGACATTAATACAATTGAGTGGGTCCAGAAGTATTTCATGAGAAGAGTACTTCACTCCTGCTCACAACAGAATCACTTACACCACCAGGCTCAAAAATTTGGGCTCAGATAATCTGGAACTACGCTGCCTAGGGTCTGACCTAAGCATAGTACACAAAATTGTCTGCTACGATGTCTTACCTGCCAATGACTACTTCAGCTTCAACCTTAACCCCAACCCACAATAGATACAAACTCAAGGTAAATTGCTCCAAACTTTATTGCAGAAAAAATGACTTCAGCAACAGAGTGGTCAATGCCTGGAATGTTTTACCTTACTCTATTGTTACATCCTCAAACCCCCACAGCCTCACTCTTAAACTGTCTACTGTGGACTTCACCCCATTCCTAAGAGGTCCGTAAAGGGGGTGTGCATAAGCGTACCAGCATGCCTACTGTCCAGTGATGGGTTTCAAAAATCTTTAGAACCTTTTCTGTAGGTGTGGCCTGCTTTGTGGGAGTGGCTTGCCAGCCATGTGACTGGTGGGAGTGGCTTGTCAGCCATGTGACTGGGTGGGCATGGGCAACTTGTAAAATGTGGTGAAACTCACTTAACAACGGTCTTGCTTAGCAACCAAAATGTTGGCTCAGAAACTCTGGCATTTGAAGCACACAAGTCTTAATGCTGTCAAGTTACAAGACCCTTGCATCCCTAATCCTTTAGAAAAAACCCCCACGGGTGTTCAAACATGACAACTTTAAGACTTGTGGACTTCAACTCCCTGAATTCCTCCTCCAGTCATGTTGGCTCAGGAATTTTGGCATTTTAAGCACGCAAGTCTTAAAGCTGTCAAGTTACAAGATCCTTTTACCTCTAACCCTTTAGAAAAAAAAACCCCAGGGGTGTTCAAACTTGGCAGCTTTAAGACTTGTGGACTTCAACTCCCAGAATTCCTCATCTTGCTCTTCATCTTGATGATGTGCGGATGGGCGGGGGAAGGGAGCTGGAACTGGTTCTAAACTGTAGATTTGTGGAATCTCTTTATATAGAAGAGGTTAGAACTGGCAGGAACCCACCCCTGCTATTGTCCCTGTCCTACTGTCCCCATTTATTAGTACTCATTTCCTTTGCTCATGTCCATGTTTATACTATACTATTATATACTATTATACCTATTATTCTGTACACGTTTGACAAACAAAACAAAACAAAAACAAAACAAAATAAATAAATAAAATAAATTTGAAGATCCAAAATACCTAGAAGCATAAGGGGAGAAGTGGATGGGTTCCAAGGCAATGCTTCTTGGTAATGGCCTCCAAACTTTGAAAATGCTGCCCCCAGAGGTGCATCTGTCCCCAATCCTCACTACATTTTGAATGATCCTGCTAATCATGCTATTTCCCTAAAACTTTGGCTTCTAGCAAATTTTTGGATCAAATGACTATTGATTACTATTGTTGCATTTTTATGGAATAGAACATATGTTGATTTTTTCCTTGTATCTTTTTGATGGGGTAGATTTCAAATATTGTAAAATAAGTTAAATAACAATAAATATTGTCACCCACATATGAGAGAATAGCAAGCAATAGGAAGCTTACTTCATGGAATTGACATCTGGCTCAGACCCCAAAGGGCAAGTATAATATAACATTCACAGCTTTTGTATTATGCTGCATGATTGGGCGAGGACATCATTTGTCACTCCTTCCCAGGCAGTCAAATCATTCGTGCCCAGTCTGACTTTTAGTATGACTTTGTTTTAATTAAAAACAGCTATATATCTGTCAGTGTCACTAGCTTTCTTTGTTTTTTTCTATTATGTTCGGTGACTAGCTTTAGACAAAAGAATGAGTGCAAAGTAAAACTTTGGGATCTCACCTACAGTTTCAAACATGAGGTGAGTTAAGAATATAATTAAGGTGGCCTGAAGACTTTGCAAGGAACAAAAGGTTCTGCTAGCAGGCCTGGAGAACCCAGAGCGGTCTGGAGCCCATTAAATGGCTCGTGTGAAGTGCTTTCGCTGGGGCAGGTGGTGGTGGTGAATGTAGTATATTAATTTATTGTATGACTTCTTTTATTAGTTTTATTGTTTTATATGAGATTTTATATTTTGTAAGCCACCTTGAGTTGCCATGTATGAATATGTAGCAATATAAATTCCATAAACAAACAAACAAACAAATAATAAAACTCTGGTTTGTATAGCAATAACCAAAACAACAGAGTGGTGAAAGGTCTAGGAAATCCATCCAAGATCCTGATTCTTATAATATTTTAAGGTTTACATGCTTAGCAATATCTGAGGTAGCAAAGGTGCAGTATACTTTACTGGATGCTGCTACTGTGGTGAAAGAAGAATTATGGTCCTAGCATGTTGCAAACAGGAGGCATGGTCCTGACAAAATTCTGAATGTGGGAGTGTCCTACAATATTTATTCTTCAGTGATGCAAACCCATGTATGCATGATGCAACAATAGGCATTTTAGTTAGTATTTTTATGCACCCATTTATATATTATGTGCTACTCCCTATTTTATTAAATAAAATAAATACTGTTTTATTTTACTTTGTGGTTTAGGGTATTCATTCAATATATTTTAAGCTATAGGATAGTAATAAAGGGGGGGGGGGCACTAACCAGAACAGGTCAATCAAGCTCCACCATCAATTTCTTTTTTGACTAAGTATAGAAGCATAAAGAAATAAGTGATATAAGAAATAAGTAAATCAGGCGTATGGATAGATAGATAGATAGATAGATAGATAGATAGATAGATAGATAGATGGATGGATGGATGGATGGATGGATGGATGGATGGATGGATGGATGGATGGATGGATGGATGGATGGATGGATGGATAGATAGATAGATAGATAGATAGATAGATAGATAGATAGATAGATAGATAGATAGATAGATAGATATGCAAATAGCATACACAATATCACAAATATTTAATTAACAGGAGACATAATGGCTTAAATAGTATTCTGTCACTTTCCATTCCCAAGGAGAAGTGAAAGGTCAGAAATCAACAATAATCCTATGCTTATATGATTAATCGGTAAATTCTTTAGTACATATTAATCTTCAAAATATTGGGTAACTTTTATAAGATTTAATGAAATCAATTTTTGTCACACCTAGTGTATAAATAGTGGATTGGATGCTAACATGGAACCAGTGGTAAGATTAAAAAAAAATTACTACTGGTTCTGTGGGCGTGGCTTTGTGAGCGTGGCAGGGGAAGGATACTGCAAAATCCCCATTCCCTCCTCACTGTCAAAATTTCTGCTAACGGTTCTCCAGAACTTGTCAGAACTGGCTGAATACCACTTCTGCATGGAACCTATTATTGCATGAGCTTAACAGGTAACATAACATGAAAGCTAATTTCCACCACTATCACATGAAACTTTCAGTCTTAGCCACTTCAGGGTTGGCTATGATATAGGGAAGCTGAATAAGATTCCTGAAAGTTAGACAGAAACATTATTTGTGATTAGGGTTGAATTAGAGTTGATTCTTACCTGTATCGCAATGCCACTTGCTACTAATACATCTTCCATTATTACATATAAAATGAATCAGTGGGTCACAGGTTGGGAACTCTAAAGAGAAAAGAAGAGAGGAGGGGAGGGGAGGGGAAGAGAAGAGAAGGAGGTTTAATATCATATTTACTACAATATATGGGCATCTATTATTTCATAATTTTTAAAAACAACTGTTACACTGATACACTGCTAGCTGTATCAACTAGATATTATCTGAAACAGAAAAAAGGTGTTTGTATGAATATAACATAATGTGTATATCAATATGACATAAGAGAGTCCTCAGTTTATGACTGTAACTGGAATCAGAAATCTGGTTGTAAGTCATTAGGGTCATAAATCTAGGCACCCACATGCATAAAGTGATTTTAAAACTTTTTTTGCAATGGTTGTTAAATGGAGCAGTTGTTAAGCAAATATAGTGGTTGTAAGTGTAAATCCATTGATCTGAAATGTCATTTTTTGCTGGAAGCTGGTAAAAAACAGTGTAAATTACAATCACATGACTACAGAATGCAACGACTGGTCAGAAACCATGGAGGGATGTCTGACTATTTACAATGACTGTGGTGTGTGTGTCTTTATGGGTTGTAAAGCACTTCTTCCATGGCCATTGTAAAAGAAAATGGTTGTTAAGTGACTAGTCATAAATCAAGGGCTACCTGTATATTAAAAGAAAATGAGTACAATATTTTGCTAAAGTTTTAAGCACAAATGTTTCTGATTACACAAATTTCCAAAATGTCTCTTTAAAGAAATTTCTGGTAGGAATTGTCTTTCTTAGTATATTAAAGGTATACAGAAGCCTAAAACATAAAAACATCACAGGAATTGTAACTGCTTCACAGCCTGTAGTGATTTTGTGCCCCTCTGGGGCAATAGTGTGATTCTCAAGGAATTTTTTATAGCTATCACAACAATAATAGTTTGATGTTTATGCTAAACAACTGTGATCTTATGTATTAAAAACAAATTAAATATAGTATTAAGAGAAAAGTAAGAACAAAAATAGCATCATAACAAAGAAGTCATGTCACCACTGTTGGATCATGATACTTTTATGTTATGTTCAGAATGAAAGCAGAAGCAAGAAGTATTTGCAACGTCACTGCGGGGGGCTTTACTGTGGTGCTGTTTTTACCATGAGAAACAACTTACCTACAATTATCTAGCAGTATGATAGTGCAGAGTTCAGATTTAACTGATTTGGAAAGAGCAAAACAGAGGTTGGTTTTGGCCAGTCCACACTGGTACGTGCAGACTGGTTCAAAGAATTTAGTGTGCCTTCCCATACCAGGGCTTCCAGAGGCCCTATAACAGAACGGTCCCTCCCCTGGCCTGCCCCCCCTTCTCCAGGGCATCACTCACTCACTTGCCCCACCTGTCCGCACCATGCTTGCCCCACCCACCCACTTCCTTTGCCCGCCCAGCTGGTGGGAGCAGCAGCAGCACTGCATAGATTGTGGTGGCTGGAAAGGAGACATTTGGCTTTTGGGGCTGCCACAGCTTGACTCCCGGGAGGGCTTAGGCAGTGACGGCTCTTCATATTGCTGGGGAGTGAAGTCATCGTGGATGATTGGCTGAGGCATCTAAGAGGTAGGTGAGCAGGTGCTGTGTGAGAGGTGTACAGTGCAGTGATCTCAGCCACTGGAACTGCCTGAGAGGGGGCAGGTGAAGTGGGCGCTATGTGAGAAGTGTAAGGCAAGCTGCTGCTCAGTCCCCCTTCTCCAGACAACCCAGGCGAAAGTCGGTTGGCTTCTGCTGTTGGACTGGGAGACAGATCTGGCCAGGAGGAAAGAGAAGGTAGAGAAGGAGGAGAAGGGCACGGTCTTTCCCCCCACCATTCCAAAAATGGGGCATGCAGAATCAGTCTACAACCAAGGCAGCAAAGGTGCAGTAGCTTGCTGGGAATGAGAGATGGATCCGGCCAGGAGGAATGCACACTCCATTTTTGCAATCAGGGAGGAAAAAGAGCATTTCAGGCAATGCGTGTTTCCAAGCTGTGGAAATCACGGTGCAGCCTGGAACCTCCTGCAACCTGAAACATTCTTTTTCCTCCCCAGTTGCAAAAATAGGGTGTGCATTTCTCCTGGTTGGATCCATCTCCCGGGCCAGGAGCATAAGCTGACTGCCCTCCACCTGGGTTGCCTAGAGAAGCAGGAGGCCGAGCAGCAAGCCACCTTGCCTTATGGCTCCTCAGCACGGAGGGTGAAAGTTCCAGCCTGAAGCAGCAGGAAGTCTAGGGTGCCTGCACAAACGTGGCATGAAGGGAGCAACAGGGTTGCTTCGCTCCTGCACTAAGACTCTGGCGACCCTCCTCTTTCCTCCTCCTCCTCTCATGGGGGAGGAGGAGGAATAATAAGGCAAAGCAATGGCTGGAGCCTTAGTGCAGGAGAGAAACATCCTCCTTTAGCAAGCAGCAGCCACTTGCCCCACATGCGCCTTTGCTGCGCTTTGGCAGTTGCTTGAGAGGTGTACACAAAGCAGCTAGAAGGGAAGGGAAGTGTGGAGGTGCTTGTTTGCCCCTGGCATTTGGCTCTGGTGTAGCCCTGGCATAATGAACATTTTCCCTCTAGTTGCCAAAACCGAGGATGTCCTTTTGTGTGTGTGTGTTTCTTCGTCTGTATAATTAAGCCTTTGTTGGAAGGGGGAAGGAAGCATTTTGTTTGTTGTTGCTCCTGCAGTGACAGAAGGAGGAGCGCTAGAGTCCCCCAAATGCTCGATGTCACAGGCCAGCAGCCTAATCCTGCTGCACCGTCACACCACTTGTGTGAAAAGGAGGGCAGAAAACAAAACTGAGGAGTGGGGGCAGGTCGCCCTATGCGCATGTGGGCTTTGCCTGTAAACTCTGCATATAAAGTTAAAAAAACAAGGCAAGGGGGAGAAACGAGATCTGTCAGGGCATGCCAAAAGCTGCTGTTTGGACACTTTTGCTTCCCCTCTGTTAAAGCCCGTGGCTCAGGAAAGAGGAGAGGGGAAAGTCTTAAGCCCTGCAGGTGCCACAAGGGGAATAGCAAGCTTGTGGGGGAGGGGGAAAAAGAGAGTGTGACTGCAACAAGAGGAGGAGAAAAGGGGAAGGGGCAGTTGTGATGTTGGCGCTCAGGATCTTGATCTCAAGCCCCTTCCAGTGCTGGGATAGATGGCTCTGTCCTCTATTAGGCTTGCACCCACACACGCACACACGACTGGCTGGGCAAGTAGATTTAGATTTAGATTTAGATTTAGATTTAGATTTATTTTATTTGTATGCCGCCCTTTTCCAGGAGGGACTCAGGGCGGCGAACAACTCAAGGGGGGAAAGGGAACATAGAACACAATACAAATAATTAAAATAACCAAGAATCACACAGCCACACAGGTCGAGAGGGGAGGGGAACTCATCAACCCCAGGCCTGCCGGCACAGCAAGGTTTTGACGGCTTTTCGGGAGGCCTGGAGAGAGGTGAGGGTCCGAATCTCTGCGGGGAGTTCGTTCCAAAGGGCCGAAGCTGCCACAGAGAAGGCCCTCCCCCGGGTGGTAACCAGATGGCATTGGCTAGTGGACGGAACCCGGAGGAGGCTGATCCTGTGTGATCTAATGGGTCTATGAAGCGTATCCGGAGACCGATCGGTAACCAGTGCAGCTCGTGGAGGATAGGTGTAACGTGGGTGTACCGAGGTGCACCCACAATCGCTCGCGCGGCTGCATTCTGGACGAGTTGAAGTCTCCGAATACTCTTCAAGGGCTGCCCCATGTAGAGCGCATTGCAGTAGTCCAGTGCACACAGGGTCATACCAAGTTACTTTGAGTTTGTTTTAATTGAAATTGCAATTGCTGCTGAAAGCAAGCTGTGAGGGAGTATCAGTCTACCTATTGCTGAATGATTCAAGTTGTTAGTAGGCTATTAGCGATCAGATCGATCCTCCCCCCACTCTGTCACACATTCTGTGTGTTGCTTCTTTCCCTTTCCACTCAAAGGGAGAGGGAGGGGAAAAAGAAAGAAAGAGAGAGGGGGAGAGGGAGGGAGGGAGGGAGGGAATGAGAATGCACTGAATCAGAGCAAAGAGCAAACTGGCAGGAGAGACAGCAGAAAAAGGCACATCAAACATGGCAGCACTGTAAAACACTCCTTCTTTAAAGAGAGGGAGAGAGAGAGAAAAAAGATAGAAGCAGAAGAGATGGGGGAGGGGGAACAGGGTGGGATGAGGGAGAATTGCACCAGTCATTCTCAGGCACTGCCTTTTTAAGTTGCAGGTGAAAGTGCCAGTGCTCCAGCTCTAGCGAAGAACACCCGAGCTTCAAGGCTGTGAGCAGACTCAATAAGAGCTTTCAGCACCTTCCCTTAAAAACACAAAAAGAAAGTCTGATTACAAACCTTTGGCTCTGTTGGAGAGAGAATTTCAAAAAAAATTGGCACATGACAGCACTGTATATAAAGCCTTAACAAGCCCCAGTGCCTTTTGGAGAACCCGTGTGCTGGGCATGGGCTTGTTAAGGCTTTATAAAGAGAAACAGAGGAAGAAAGAAAGAGAAAAAAAGAAAGAGAGGGATAGAGAAAGGAAGAGAAAGGAAGGAAGGGATAGAGAAAAGAGAGAGAAACAAAGATAGAAAGAGAAAGAGAAAGAAAAAGAAGGAAACTTCTTTTGAAAAGGAGAAAAACAAATGCTGTTGCTTTAAATCGGAACTGAACATGCCTGGATGTGGAATTCTTGGAGTTGAAGTTCACAAGTCTTAATGCTTATAACTTTAAATGAAAAAGGTGCAGGGAACAACAAATTGGTTATATGGTTATATGTTATATGGTTTAATGTTTTTGAAGTTTTGGGGTTTGTGCAATATGGGGTTTGTGTTTCTAAAAGGGTCTGGATGATTCCCTGCTTGTGAATGGAGCCAAACTTTCTCTAGGGTCATTATTTCTATCTGGCAGGAATGTGGAATGAGCCTCAGGCAGGTTTCTTTGTTAGCAAAAAGAAAAACAGCACAGCAAATTAGGGCTAGAAGGCTACTCGGAGGTCATCTAGTCTAAACTCATGCTGCAGCCGGAAACCTTATATTGTATGGATTATTTTGGTCCCTCTAACATAGAGGAAAATTTCCAGAAAGGAGAAGGAGTTTACTAGGACAAGGCTGCCATGCAGAGGAAGACAGAGATAGTCCTTAACTTATGACTACAATTGAGCCCAAAATTTTGGTGGCTAACAAGAGCATTGTTAAATGAGCTTCCCTGCATTTTACCCAATCCATGACATCTCCTGGTGAATGACATCAAGTTGGCCATTACCACCTGGTCACATGACTGCCAAGTCACTCCCACCCCTGTCACATGACCGCTGAGCCACCCCCCACAAAACAGGCCACACCTACAGAATAGGTTCCAAAAAGTTTTGATATCCATCCCTGGAGCAGAATATCCTTGTAACAATTGACAAAAATGTTTAAAGAAGCCGCACGGATTCAACTGTTTCGCAATCCTGGGAAATTACATACTTAATACAATGCTAACTACTGTTACTTGCATGCCCATGCACAGTTCAAATCCAGTTTCATCTTTGGGATTTGGATTTCTGCACCATGCTAACTGGTTATAGTTAGTTTTTAAATTATGTAAGAATCAAACTTATTTTCCCATGCCAGTTTATACACTGAGAAATATTGATTAAAAAAATCAACTGCAATGTAATCACTATAAATAGGAACAGTCACCTATAGATATGCATCATAATGTCCTGAGGTCCCAAGAGGCCAGCAGATACTTCCTTTGATATATGCCAAGATCACCTTCCACTTTGAATTTTTATCATTTTTTACACACACACACACACACACACATACACACACACACACACGTGGGAAGGGAGGGTTAGAGTGAAGTATGGTAAATGAAACAAACAAAATGTAAAAAGTAATGATATTTATATATTTACTTTCCAAGCACATCTAAATTATATTAAAGTAACCAAAATATCTTTACAATCCCTAAGGCATGTCACAACATTTGAGTACCTCTAATGTTGGAAACTGAAAGTTGAAAAATTTGACATGCCCTAAAATAACATCTCTAGTGACTTTTTGGTAAATGCCCAATGGTGATATGCTCTCAACATTCCAGATATACCCACCAACCAAAAATGGTGCTTATCCCAGCCTAAGAGCGGATTGTAATGTATATTTGGCTCAAAATAAGATTAATATGGCAAATATGGTATTTTTCAGGAAAACAGACAATGGAAAAAAGAATATGCTTGGATTTTCTGCATTAATTTAGCTATAATTGAAAAACAAAACAAAACAGTAAACAATATCCAGTGTCAATTATTAAAACTGCTTAAAGGTCATGTTCTACAGAAAAACTATTAATTTTCAAATACATTCATGATATACTGATTTAATATATGAAGTATTTATGTAATCAAAATGTATTATATTTGGAAATGTCACAACTGCTGACCTTAGTTACCAAAGATATTCAAAAATATACTTTTAGAATTAAAATGCATTTGACAAAATGTCAATTTTGAAATTTTGTGGGATGGACTTTTATTTTACAAAAGGAAAGCTTACAAAAAACTTTTAAAAAAGGAAACACACAGACACACAGACACAGACACAGACACACACACACACACACACAGACACACGGACTACAGGAGAACTGCAACCTGTGTGTCTGTGTGTCTGTGTGTCTGTGTGTCTGTGTGTGTGTGTGTGTGTGGCAGTTCTCCTGTAGTCTGCTCCACTAGGGAGTGCCATACTCTGTTCTGATTAGTTACCTGTTTGACAGCCTGCATATATAAAGGGCTGTCAAACAGGGTCTCAGGTGTTGCCATTAGCTGAGATGTGTGGGTAGTAAAATGCTGCATTGGCAATCTGTTAGCAATAAACAGTTAGCATTGTGAGACCTGGCTCGCCTCAGTCCTTTCCCTCCACCCGAGTTCTCCCAGCTACAACATTGGTGACGAGGGTGGGATTACGGAGCTGAGGACAAGACCAGAAGAGAACTGGCATGTCACTGCCACAGAGCATAGTCACTGAGAGCTGATGACCCTCGCTGAGGGATTTACTCAGAGAGGTTGAAACAAAAGCGAACGGAAGGAAAAACTTTTTTTTCCCCTCAGAAGGCAAAAGGTTACAGTTTTAGTAGTCATGGCATTTATGACCACGCTCACAGAGTTTAATACTGCATCAGAAACCTGGAACTCTTATATCACAAGGTTTGAATGTTTTTTGGAGGCTAATGATTATACAGGACTGTCAGAATGTAGGAAGAGAGTTGACGTGAAATGTTTAACATTGCAGGGACTCTAGTGGCACCGCAATCCATTCACACAGTTCCATGGGAAGTGCTGATGGCGAAGTTAAAACATCAATATGCCCCAACTCCATACTGTGTAGCCCACCATCATGCGTTCCACAGGAGGAACCAACATGAAGGGGAGTCAATTAATGAATATATGGCAGCTTTGAGAGCAGCTGCACTCTATTGGAATTTCCATGATCTTGATGATGTCCTTCTGGACCAACTCATTGCTGGTGTTTGAGACCTCCAAGTGCAGTGCCGCCTTCTGGCCAAACATGATCTGAACTTACAGACTGCATTAGATGAGGCCCGAGCAATGGAGTTGTCTATTAAATCTGCAGAACAGATCCAGGGAAAGTCAAATTCTCAAACCGCAGGAAAGCAACTTGACGTACATCATGGTGATGCCAGCTCTGATGTCATGGTGGATGATGACAATGAGATCCATCGGGTTAAGACCAGTCAAGCAAGAGATTGGCAGGGTAAGCCCCAGTCAGTTCAAGTCAAATGCCCAGGGTGCTGGGGCAAGCATAGCAGACCAGACTGCCAGTTTAAATCCACAGTTTGCCTTAGATGTGGGAAAAGGGGACATCTGGCCAGAATATGCAGAACTGCCTTTCCTGCTAATAGCCCTCCAGCTACCTCCCCGATAAGGACCTGTTCCTATGCGAACAAGCTGCCAAAATTCCAACCTCAGAGGAGAGAAATGTGTTTCTCTGTTCATGAGGAAGGTAGGGAAACAACAATTGATCAAATTGTCCACAAGGCAAAGTTTTAAATATCGGCGGAGGGACGACGCGGCAGCCAGGGTTCAAAACAACAACTGGTTTATTCTAGGATGACAGCGATTCAAACGACAGAACGCGCGCCAAAGGTATTTATACTAACTTTTAACCAATCACCGGCCGGGGACTAGACAGCAACCGCTGACGTCAGTCCCTCGGCCAATCAACTGTAACTTTCGGCCGGCAACACCCTCTGAGGCTTTCAGCCAATCAGAAGAGCCAGAGGGTGTTGCTGGCATCATGAATATTTAATGAATACTTAACACCCCTTTCCCCCAGTTCTGCGCATGCCCGAAACGGAGCATGCGTAGTCCTTAAGGTATGCTGGGCGGCGCCGGACCCGCCCAGATCTTCTCATTGCAGGGGCAGTCGTCGGCGGAGGAGGACCTCCTCGTGGTAGCTCCTCCCCGAAGGGAGTGGAGCTCCGAGGCACGCCATTTTGAAAAGGCCCAGAAGGCGGGCTCAACTGCAAAGGTAGGCTTGGCCGTGGGGGCGCGTCACCAGGCGTAGGAGGGACCTTCTGGGAAGTGTTCCCGGGTTTGTGGTTGCATGTCCGAAAGTTCCCTAGGTCGGGTTGAGATGTAAGTTCGGCGTCCTTGCAGGTGGCGCTTGGGTAGGCAGGGCCTGGTGTGGCGAAGGCCCTTGTTTGCGGTCTCTCGGCTTGAGTACTTTGTGGTTGGCACAGGTGGGGGCCTGGAGTGGCGAAGGCCCTTGTTTGCGGTCTCTCGGCTTGAGTATGTTGTGGTTGGCACAGGTTGAGGCCTGGAGTGGCGAAGGCTTCACAGGGCAACCCCGGTACTGCGGTGTTGTCAATCGGGGGTTCGCGGCCACCAGCCTGCGACGGGAGACGCCTCCTTAGCTGATCCAGGTGGCGTCTCCATTGGGATCCGTCAGCCAATTGGATCCTAAAAGAACATGGGCCGGTCAGGGCAACGATAGAACCTGGCACCCATCTCGGCTCCCCCGCAAAGGACCGGGCCCATACGGAATCCCCTAACTTAAAGGAACGGGAAGGGATAACCCCCAGATTGCTCGGCTGATCCCCTGAATAGAGCGGGTGAAGCCTATCCAGGGGAGTCCGCAGGCGCCGACCCATCAAGAGCTCCGTGGGGCTTTTGTTGGTGGTTGGGCAGGGGGTGGAATGTTGGCTTAGCAGGTAAGCCGCCACCCTCGCCTGCCAGTCGCCCCGGTCCATGCGACCCAGCGCCTCCTTCGCTGAGCGGACCGCCCGCTCTGCCCGGCCATTGCTGGCCGGGTGGTACGGGGCTATGGGCGCGTGCCGGATCCCTTGCTCGGCCAAGAATTCCTGGAAAATGGTGGATGTGAACTGGGGCCCGTTGTCCGAAACCATCACGTCCGGCAACCCATGGGTTGCGAACAATTTCCGTAAAGCCCTGACCGTACTCTCGGCTGTGGTAGAGCCCATGAGGACCAGCTCCACCCACCGGGAGTAGGCATCCACCACAACCAGGAAGTTCTGGCCGTGGAAGGGACCAGCGAAATCGATGTGGAGGCGGGACCATGGGCCTCTCGGAGCCTCCCACTCTCGAGCAGGCCCGGCAGGGGGGTTGGGCCTGGACACTTGACAAGTCGTGCAGCGGCCTACATAGGCCGCTATCTCTGTGTCCAGCAAGGGCCACCAGACATAGCTACGGGCCAATGCCTTCATCCGTGCTATGCCCGGGTGGTCCTTGTGGAGCAGATCCAGAACTTGTGGCCGAAGCGCGTCGGGGATCAGCACCCGATCCCCCCAGACGAGACAACCCCCATGGAGGGAGATCTCTGCCTGGCGATTTTTAAAGGGCCGAAAGCCCTCTGCCACTTTATCTGTTGGCCATCCCCTCAAAACCCAGGAGGCGACCTGGGAGAGGATTGGATCGGCCTTCGTGTGAGCTGCCACGTCGGCGGCGGAGATTGGGAAACCGGAGGAGGCAATGGAGAGGACGGAGAGGGCTGGGACGGGGGCGGTGTCCGTCTCCGGTAGAGGGCAACGGCTGAGGGCATCCGCGTGCCCCAGCTGTTTGCCAGGACGGTAGAGCAGCGTATAAGAATACGCTGCGAGGAACTCCGTCCAGCGAGTCATTCGGGGAGATAGAATGGCAGGGGTCGGCTTGTCGCCCGCCAAAAGCCCAAGGAGTGGCTTATGGTCGGTGACAAGAGTAAAGTGCCGACCGTAGAGGTAGTCGTGGAACCTCTTAATCCCGGACACTGCAGCCAGAGCCTCCTTGTCGATCTGACTGTAGTCACGCTCCGCCGAGGAGAGTGTCCGGGAATAAAAGGCCACAGGGGCTTCTGAGCCATTCGGGAGGACATGGCTCAGGACCGCCCCTACACCAAATGGGGAGGCGTCACACGCCAACGTCAGAGGCATCCCGTCATGATACTGAATCAAGACTGCCGATGACGTCAGCGTCTCTTTGACAGCCGCGAACGCATGGGCTTCGCGGCTGCCCCAGCACCAGGCCGCGGATCGGTCGAGCAACCGATGCAGCGGCTCGGCTAGTGACGCCTTGTGAGGAATAAAGGGGGCGTAGAAATTGAGCAGCCCTAGGAACGCCTGTAGCTCCGCCCTGGAGGTGGGAGCAGGGGCGTTCTTAATGGCGGCAATTTTTGACGGTGTAGGGTGAATGCCTTGGGCGTCTATTAAGAAGCCCAAGAATTCTACCCTAGGGACAGCAAATGAGCATTTGCTGCTCTTCAATTTCAATCCCGCGCCCCTGAAACGACTGAGGACCTTCCGTAATACATCGATGAGTTCTGAGCGGCTGGCTGCAGCGATCAGAACATCATCGAAATATGGCACAACCCCCGGTAGTCCATGGAGCAGACGCTCCATGAGGCTCTGGAAGATCCCCGGGGCAACGGACATGCCGAATTGCAGGCGGCGACAACGGAAAGCCCCACGATGGGTGACGATGGTCTGGGCAGCCGCCGCATCGTCATCCACCGGGAGCTGTTGATAGGCCTGCGCCATATCCAGTTTGGCAAATATGCAACCCTGCCCCAAGGAGTGGAGCAGGTGTTGCACAACAGGGACTGGATAGGGGTTTGCCTGGAGGGCCAAGTTGATCGTCGACTTGTAGTCGGCGCAGATTCTCACCGAGCCATCCGGCTTGACCGGGAGGACTATGGGTGTCTCCCATGGAGCATGATCAACTGGCTCGATGACACCCTGCGCCAAGAGTTTGTCAAGTTCGGCGTCAACCTTGGCCCTCAAGGCAAAAGGCACCCTGCGGGCTTTCAGCCTAATGGGAGCAATCTGGGGATCTAAACTAAGGGAGATGGGGGTTCCCTTGTAGCACCCGAGCTGACCATCGAAAACGTCAGAGAATTCCTTTAAGACGTCCTCAATTGAAGAGGAAATCACCCGGTGCACCCCCCCAATGGACAACCCCAGTGCTGGAAACCAGTCAAGGCCGAGAAGGGCCGGCAGGGCGTTTTTTACAATAATGATTGGCAGCTTCCCATTAAAAGTGCCATAATTGACAGGAATAGGGAAAGACCCCAGGACGGGAATCAAATTTCCCTGGTAGTCCCTTAAAAGCAAGCGGGTTGGGGCTAACTTTGTTTGGGGCACTGCAGGGCAGAGGCGGGAGAACATGTCCCAGGACAGCAACGAACGGGAGGAGCCGGAGTCCACCTCCATTTGGCACGGCTGACCTGCCAGGTGGACATTGGCTGTTATTTTTCGGGATCCGGAGGAGGCCTGGTTGATTGAACTCTCCATTTCCTGCGGTGCGGACACATTGTGGCAGTCGTCTCCTCTGCGAGTTGGCCTCGGTGGCTGGCGGCGCGGCTGCGATTTGGGTCTTTCATTGGCTTGGAAGAAGGCAGGGGCCGGCAAGGATGCTCGGCAGACTTGGGCAATGTGCCCCTGCCTCTGACAACGGCGGCAGATTGCGTTCCGGAACTGACAGGTTTGGCGGTCGTGGCGGCCTCCGCAACTAAGGCAAGACGCCTTGGGGTTTTGCGGTGCGGCCGCTGAAGGAGCCGGTTGTCTTCGCCGAGGTTGGGCATGTACTTGGCCGACGTTGTCGGGCTCCGGGTCCTCGGACGGCGTAAGGTCATCATAGTCAATGTCATGGATTTGGGAGGCCGGTGGAGTGAACGGAACGTGCCCAGGAGTTTGTGATGATAACTGTAGCCGCTCCAGATCCGCGGTGGATTGCTCAGAGAGCTCAGCTGCTCTGGCGATCTCCACTGCCTGCAGGAGAGTAATATCGTGGTGGCGGAACATGCGGCTTCTTAGATGGACATCCCGCACTCCGCACACGAATTGCTCAACTAAATTTTCTTCAAGATTTGAGAAATCGCACTGGGACGCTACCGTGCGCAGGGCTTCTAAAAACTGACTAATTGACTCTCCCGGCTTTTGCACTCTTCTGCGGAACGCAAAGCTGCGGGCAATTTTGGAAGGTGTCGGGGCATAGTGCCCCTTCAGTTTAGCCATCAAGTTGTCCCAACCTAATTTATAAGCCGGTCTGGGAGCAGCCATAGCTCTGGCTGAGGCGAACATAGAAGGTTCGCAGCAGGATAAAAAGAAACTACACTTCTCCTCATCGGTTTGAGCCTGGTTCTTTGTAGCAATTAGGTATGTCTCAAACCGCTCCATGAACCCTTCCCAGGATTCACCGGCGGAGCCGAAGGGAGCGAAAGGCGGCAAAGAATTCATGTTGGCTAGGAGTTAGTGACAGGCTGAGGAGTGGAAAACTGAGGAGAGGAGGTCGTGACAGGAATTTTCCCTCAGCGTTCGGTGCCGGCGCGAGTAGCGGCTTGTGGCAGCTGGCTGATAGAACCTCTCTCTCTACCCTAGGCTTGCGTGGAATCGCGATCCCACCTTCGTCGCCAGTTTTAAATATCGGCGGAGGGACGACGCGGCAGCCAGGGTTCAAAACAACAACTGGTTTATTCTAGGATGACAGCGATTCAAACGACAGAACGCGCGCCAAAGGTATTTATACTAACTTTTAACCAATCACCGGCCGGGGACTAGACAGCAACCGCTGACGTCAGTCCCTCGGCCAATCAACTGTAACTTTCGGCCGGCAACACCCTCTGAGGCTTTCAGCCAATCAGAAGAGCCAGAGGGTGTTGCTGGCATCATGAATATTTAATGAATACTTAACACAAAGGGCAAGATTTTTGTCACTGTAGAGTTAGAGGGAATTCAGTGCCCCATGGAAATTGAGACAGGTTCAGCTGTCTCCATCGTTTTATGTAGTATAGCTAAAAGGTGTCTGCCTAAGTTGTCCAAGGCTCAGCTGCAACTATGCTTGTTGCGACTCAGGGATTTTCAGGGAAATCCTATTCTGGCAATAGGCAGTTATAGCTGCAGGGTTGCCTTTAAGTACTTTTGCATAACATAGATACATAGATACATACATAGATAGATAGATACATACGTACGTACGTACGTACATACATACATACATACATACATACATACATACATACATACATACATACATACATACATCTCTCCACTAATTCATAAATTAATCTTAATTACAGAAATAATTTAGCTATCTTCTGTAAGCTCTTTATCTACACTACATTCTTGAAAGTCCAGTTTTACAAAATATCTTTGTCTTCTATATCTTTTCTATATCTATTTATTTTTACTTCCATATTTCTGTAATCTCAATTACTTTATTTCACTACTGTCATTCTTTACAGACCCAAATTCTTTTTTCTAAAGATTTAAATCCATCTACCTCAGATGGGTTCCTCTTTTCTACTGCTGTGCTATCACAATCTTTACTTTTTTGTATGCCTTTTCTACTTGCTCCCTCTGAGGTAAATAGCTCAAAAAACTTTTTCCTCATGCCAGGTCTGAGGAAAGGAAATAAACACCTTTTTCCTCTCTCTCTCCCTCCTAGTTTTCTTAGATGCTGCCCTTTCTGGTTGCTTTTTTTCTCTTCAGGATTATCTTGGTTTATCTCTTGACTTTGATCTCTGCTTTGACTCCATTTATTCAGCCTCTCCTCCATGAGGCCTAGGGCTGCAGAACTCCCAAGCAGCCATCTTGTCTTCCCCCCTGCTCCTTGTCCCTCCCCCTCCCCGCTCTTTCTCTCCCTGCCTCCCCCATTCTCCCTCCCCATCCCCCCTCTCTCCTTCCACCAATCTTTTTTGGATTTTGTAACAAAAAATATTTCTATTCTCTAACTGGAAGCCAGAAGCACTCTTGCAAAAATTATATCATGCCTGAGCTTGGTAGTTTGCTTTGGAACATGCTGGTCTGCTTTATTGTTTGCTGTTTAATTAAAGTGTCTTTACGGGGTCCTTGGTGCTCTCTGAGCTTGGTTGTGTCTTGCAGCAGTTTCATTACCCAAACTAGACAGCATCATCAGTGCTAGTGTTATAAAAAACCCTCATTTCTGTCATGAGCTACAAATATCCCCTTTAAAGTATATTTAAAATATTCTGTGGACTATACAGATTAATAAGCCCCAAAGGAAATACCTCAGCAACCAGGGAAAGAAAGCTGGGCTGTATTGTGTGTAATAGAGAGGGGAGAAAAATAAGATTAGAAAATAAAAATAAAAAACTTAAGAGGGGAAAGGATTAATACAGTCCAAAAGCAGGCCATGAAAAGTAATATTTTCACTTTTGACAATTTTCATTTTAAAAAATGTTGAAAGCATAGTATTGCATTTAGATTTTTCTGTTCTATATATAAAACATAGCTAATTTGATAATGCATAATGTATATAGTGATGGTGATGGTTCCCTAAGACCTCCAAAATGTGAAGAAGCAGATAGAGAAGGAGGCAGCATAAGCATTAATGACATATCAGCTTTGCAAGCTGCATTGGCTGCCACTTTGCTTCTGGCTGCAATTCAAGGTGCTGGTTGTTATCTATAAATCTATACATGGAGCAGGTTCACTTTACTTGAGTTTCTCCTATCTCCCATAGCATCTATCTGGCCAATTTCCTCCTGCTAGTTTGGGCTGCTCCAGGTTCCTTTGGTTAAGCAATATTATCTATAGGGACCCCAGAAACGTGTTTTGTCTGTAGCCATGCCTGACTTATGAAATAAAGTTCCCTCCAAGCTCTGGATGGCTCTGCCCTTATTTAGAAGACAGCTCTTCACCCAGGCCTTTAGCAAGGTAGAGTGGCTTGATATTGTTTAATGTTTTATTTATTGTAATTTCTGTCATTGCTGTGAGCCACCCAGAGTCATTAAGAGTCAGGTGCCAAATTAAATGTATATGCGTGTTTCTCTTGTGTTTGTACACACACACACACACACACACACACACACACACAGTATATATGTGCATGTGTGTGTATGTGTATGTATGTATATACTTACATATACCTATATGAGAGAAAGAGAGAATTCTTAGCTTTTAGCAGGAGACTCAAACAGAAGAACAATTACATGATTTTCAAAATGTATAAAGAGCATGTGTCTTAATTGCTGCTTTTCACAAGGTTTGATGCAAAGTAGCTGATAAAAGCCAGAATATCAACTTAAAAAGGATAAAAGACCATTTAACAGTGGTTTTAATCCTTTTAATCCTGTTGTTTTTCTCTTCCTAAATTAGAGGTATAAATATATTTTAAGTCCATAGTAGTATTCTTTTTTCATTTTTATGACATGTGAACTATATATGTTAAGATATATTCAACTCAGTAACTTATACCACCTTATTAGGCTTAGATTTTTTTTAGGATAAAAAACAAATATGAAGGGAGCTCAATTTAGATTGTCATTAATTAATAGTCATTTTCCCATAACAAAGCTAAGAAGCAGAGTTTCTGCTAATCTTATAGATTCCAAGAGATAACTACACTAGCTTTTTTACCATAAGAGCTAAACCAATAGTCATGCCTCTGTTGTCAGCACTGTGCCTGTAAGACACCAGATGAGGTGGGACAAAGAAAGAACTTAAAAGAGTGTAGACTTCAGTATCAAAAGAGCAATCATAATAATTGAATTAATATATGGTTTCATTGCAGTAGAGTAGTCACACATATATGATTTATGAAACACCTTAGATATTTTAAGGCCATAAAGTTAAGGAAGATGAGTTGCATTCCACACATATTTTACCTCATATCATTTTTTCTTTCCTAGTGAAGTCAGTGCAGCTGAGCTTGCTAAAGAGAGAAGATTAACAAACCCCATCTGTGACTAGTGACTATGAAATGGTCACATTGTAGAAGCCAGAGTAGTCTTG
This sequence comes from Thamnophis sirtalis, assembly GCF_051295495.1. Classification (NCBI taxonomy): domain Eukaryota; kingdom Metazoa; phylum Chordata; class Lepidosauria; order Squamata; family Natricidae; genus Thamnophis; species Thamnophis sirtalis. The sequence continues at coordinate 41,036,926 of NW_028261381.1, read as the reverse complement.
TTTTCATGCCAAAGGCAGTTATAGTCACAAAAATTTATAGAAGCATATTGATTTCCAGCAAGATCCACATGCAGTACAAGTTTATATAGTACAGAAATCATAACATAACATCATAACTCCTTAGCTTTAGAGACATAAGCTCTTTCTAGGATTTGGCAGCAGCAGAAATTTCCAGATTTGGCTTTTTCTATACATCACTAGCCATTTTATTTAGTATTATTATTTTATTTAGCTTTATTTTACAAACTTCTTATAACATTTATTGGCAGTAATAGATTTCTAATCTTCTAAATATTAAATTTCTACTCTTTTTCTTTTCTTTACCCTTCTCTTCCTGTCTGCAACTGTAACTCTTTATTCTTGTCAAATGAAATTCTTCCTAACAATAGAAGACAAGTTTTCATTGTGTTTCTGAAATGTTCCTGTGCTTCTATATTCATTTTAGGACACTTTCTTCCTTCTTCCCTAATTCCCAAGCACCACTATCATTTGCTAAAATGAATTATTTTTAATAATTCCCATTCCCCGCTTATTTTATTTTATTTATTATTTTGCTAAACTATCATAATTAATGAAAGGTAGATATACGTGCATGTGGAAGAGACATTATCCTTTTTGTTGTTGTTGACTTTTTTTAAAAAAGTCCCTGAAAGGGGGAAATAGAACGTTTTCTGAATTGTTTCTTCTCAATAATATAAGATTACATTTTAATCTATTTTGAATAAAATCCTTTTATATCTCAAGTGTTTGGTTTATATAGTTTGTCAAGTACTTGGTGTGTCCAAGAAACAAGCAAACAAATAATACTGAATTATAGACTGGAAAGTAGTAGAATTTATTTTATGAAAGAATTTATGTAACCTAGTTATCTAATCATCTGTTGCCTAAACACTGGGAGCATGATACTCATTCCTAGAGGAGTTTAATATGTAAGACAACAGAAGAGCTAGGCAATACATGGCCTGTCATGAGTACTATCAAATTACAAATTAATTTCTTATACAAATAAAATATTCTATTTATAAAGTCTGTGATTCAACTTACCACAAGTTGCTGTTTCATCTGACTGATCACCACAATCATCCTCTTGATCACACAACCATGAACGTGGAATACAACGTCCATTCCCACAGGAAAACTGATCTACTTGACATACTCTTGCTTGAATGATAAATTGATATTAAAATTACAGATCAGAGATCAAATAAAATCTCCTTGAGTCATTCATATTTCCTATATACTATATCAGCCATGCACTGTACATTTTGTTGCAATTTTATATGCTAGAAGCTTTTTTAAAATGCCATTTGTATAAAATTCAAATAGCGAATAAGACAATTGTATTTTTTTTAGAAGATTTATTAAAATGTCAACATTAAAATGTCACTTCAATCTAATCTCTTCCTTTTCCTTTCTTCATCTTTCTCAATGTCTCTATATAGTACAATTTCATCAGAGGTGGATTCCTACCAGTTCGCACCTATTAGGTAGAACCGGTCAGTGGATCCGGAAAGCAGGCCACACCTACAGAAGAGGTTCCAAAATTTTTTGAAACCCACCACTGGCAAGGATCTTGTAACTTGACAGCTTTAAGACTTGCATGCTTCAATGACAGAGTTTTTGAATAGCTACTTGGACCGACCTAAGCACTAATTCATAATTTCATATCTGGTCACATGGGTAGCAAGCCACTCCCATCCAGTCACATGGGTGGCAAGCCACTCCCACAAAGGAGGCCACACCCACAGAGTAGGTTCCAATAATTTTTGAAACCCACCACTGAATTTGATGTAGTAGTCCTCTGAGATCTAGGAAGGAGGCAATGACAAACCTTATACATATGTATGTGTGTGTGTGTGTGTGTGTGTGTGTGTGTGTGTGTGTGTGTGTATATATATATATATATATATATATATATATATATATATATATATATATATATATATATATATATATACACACACACACACACACACACACACATATACATACACACAATTTTATAAATATACTAAAGAAATAAAAGTAAGTTAGAAATAAAGAAGGATATAGAAACATCAGCTGGACATTTTTCTTACAATAAAAGGAGATTTTCAGATGATACAAAATTGGGGGGCTATTAACTACATTAGAATACCTTTTTTTAAACTTTATATCCTTGAGACACCCTTTAAATAATTGTCACGTCTCTATTGAGAATGTCTGCCTTACAGGTTAGTACTGAATATCAAACTGGAACAATGAGCAAAAACTATGAAATATATATTTTAAGAGGGAAAAAATGTAAAGCCCTTCATAAGAAAAATCACAGAAATGAGTATAGGATGAAAGGAACTACACTGAACAACAGTGGAGCACAAGTTGAATTATGAGATAACAATGGGTGTAACTGCAAAAAAAGCAAATGCAATTTTGTACTGAATCAACAGAAATATATTGTTAAAACCAAGAAACTTAATGTTCCTCTCTTGCTGTTGCTCATGTAGTGCCTAGTAGATTGCATCCACTTCTCGATATCATAATTTAGGAAGGATATTGATAAACTGGAGCTGGTATAGTGGAGAGCAACCAAGAAGATAAAGAAGGAAAAGCTTATAAACTAAACAATTTCATATATATGTAGCCTACAGAAAAAAAAGACTGCAGAAAGATATGATTGCCTTCAAAAATAGGAACTGCCAGAAATTGTTCAGTTGTTCCAGAATGCATGACATGAAACAATGGATTTCATTTTTGGTGGTAAATCATGAAGCTTTTAATAATAGTTAGAATTATTCAACGAGGGAAGAATCTGTCTCAGACCACAAAAGAATCTACTTCACTAAAAATATTTAAAGAAAGGGTACATGGCTATCTGGTGGATAGCACTAGAGTAGTGGGTTGGACTAGATACTTTCCAAAATCCAACTTTATAATTTATAATTATATGATAATTAGAAGAAACTAAAAAATCTTAATTAACAAGCCTAATTCTCTTATTTCTTGAATAAAAAAGCAAGAGGAAGTTGAAGATTATATCCTAATAGAGAGCTGATGTTGTGACAACACGATGTGTGATCTCGGAACTCTGAGATTTCAGTCGACACTTTTGCCACTGGATAGTCCATTTGGACCTAAACCATCCCGAAGAGATGGTGACAAGGAAGAGTATGTCTTGTTGATCTCAGGGACACCGCAAAGTCCCTGATTGATCCAAGAGAATCTCTTCTTGCTGGCAACATAAGCACAGCCCCAAGCTGCTGAAGTCAGGACAGTTCCACAATGGGAGGAAAGCAGAAAGAGAAAGTGTGTTCATCTGGTGAGAAAATCTTATTTTTATAAAAGATTGTCCAAACAAGATTGAAGCTAAACTAAACTAGTAAAGAAAAGAAAATAAGCAGTGAAATTAAGCATTATTGGGCTGTGTGTGATCCTTTTTTATTTTTCTATGGATGGAAGTTTTGTAAACATTTGCTACTTTTTAAAGTGAAAGTATCAATTTTTCTTCTTCTATTTCTTTTTTTACCTATGGATTAAATCTTTTTCTTTATTTTTACAATACTGGTTGGGATGGATTTTTTCTTTTTATTTTGTTTCATTTAAGAATTTTATTTCTTCTAAGCCTGAAATATAAAGAAGATATAAGAGGAATATAAAGAGGGTAGTAACCTCAGAGGGAAAAGAAGTTACACTGCCACTTGGAGGTTGAGTCCTGGAAACATTGCTTTTTCTTTTTTCTCTTTGATCATTTTGACCTTGCACTTCAAAGTCTTCAGCTTGTTTATAGAAAAGATAAGGATAAGAGCATGGGTTGATTATACAGGTGCTCTTTGGATGCTCTTTGGTAGCTGGAAAGAAGTGAAAACAAAACCTTGTTTTTAAACAAGAGTGGCAGTGTTTACTAACTGGAAGGATGGCACGACACCAAAAAGAAACCATAACATTACAGAAAATTATGTTTGAAATTCAAAAACTATTTGAAACAACAGGGCGAGTTGAGAAGAGATTGGAAAATATTGAAAATATAAATTGTAATGTGATAAAACCTGATGGAAAAATGGAAGATATCCAGCAAATGGAAAAAAGTGGAGGTTAGAGTTCTAAAAACCCAAGGGAAAAAAGAACAAAGAGGCAAGATAATTGTGGATATTGACAGTGAACTGGGTGTGGTTGGGGATGGAAAGAGTGGAACATGGAAAGAGAAGATAGATAGAAAGACACTACTCCAGATTTCAAGGTATAGAAGAAGAAAAGGAGAAGAATTGATGGACTTAAGGAGAGAAACTTTGACAGAAGCACTACTGATAACCAAAGATAAGCTGATTAAAGAAGCTGATGGAGGGTTTCGAGATTTTACAAGATATGTAACAAGCAACAAGTTGCGAAGAGAAGTCCACACAAATTTGATTAAGGAAATAACCAGAAGACTAATTCCACAAATGGCAAAAGAAATAAGATTACACTATTATTGGAAAGACACAGGTTGAGATATGAAAACTAATAACAAAACAGCAGTTAAAGTTAGTTAAAATTAGAGCATTATGTTAAAAATGAAGTGATAATGGGTAAAGTTAGATAAATAATTGATAATGATAACAAGGTATACATATGTATTGGTTTGATAAGAGGAAATTTGGTATAAATTTTAAATGGTGAAAAAAGGGGGAAAAGTAAGTTAAACTTAGTCAAACTATTGTTAAATAAATGACTGATAATGATAATAATGCAATATTTGTATTAACATGATAAAAGGGAAATTGGATATAAATTGTAAACAGTGATTAAGAAAAGGGGTCCAAATTTTTTGTTATCAAACATAATTATTTTTTTATTTTGAATGTGTTATAAAGATATAATGTTGTTGGATGATATTGAAAATAGATAATGAAATGCCATTATGTGCTTTTGTTTTAAACTTTGGAATATTTGTTATAAAGGGACGTTAAAACAACTATACTCATATGAAGGATGAGGTATGATGATAGTTATATATAGTTATATCATATTTACATCATATATATATATATATATATGATGTAAAATATATAACTTGATATGAATCATAGGTGATGACGGTGGAAGGGATGCACGAAGGTTCTTGGTAACCAATTGACACACTTTTTACAATTTGTAATAGAAGATGTTTTTATGGTGTTTGTTGTGTCTTGTTTGTCTGTGTTTATTCAAAAATTATATATATATATATATATATATATATATATATATATATATATATATATAATTAGATAATTAGGATATTATACACACACACACACACACACACACATTATATATATATATATATATATATATATATATATATATATATATATATATATATATATATATATATATATATATATATATATATATATATATATATATATATATAATATCCTAATTATATAATCTTAATAAGCTTGGGAATTCTTATTTTTTTAACAAAAAATAAAAATCCTTTCATCAAAATGAAGATGCTAAATGATGGTAAGAAAGGAATTCAGGAAATAGTGAGAGAAACTGCCTGAGAGCAAATACAATTTTTTTTTTTTGAAAAGACACCATCAGAGTCCTTCATTTACTGACTGACAGACTGATTGACTGACTGACTTATTCTTATCTATCTATCTATCTATCTATCTATCTATCTATCTATCTATCTATCTATCTATCTATCTATCTATCTACTGTATCTATCTATCATCTATCTATCTACCATATGTCATACAATGTTAGGGAAATTAACAAATGCTAGACACAATGCAGTCCTAAATTGCTAGTTCATTCTGTTCAGCCCTTGCATGCCTATTCTAGGTGCACTACGGGGGGCAAACTACTGTAACTTATACCACTTGACTAGTGGCACTCAAGTTGCTGACTCTTCTGGGTCCTCCACCATTTTCACTTCGTATTGTGTTGCATTTCCTTATGTCTGGCCAGGTCCAGTGCCAGCTTCCCCTCCCTGCACGCATGAATGCAGCTAGGTTTTCTCCACTGAAGTGGTACCCATTTATCTACTTGCAATATTGCATGCTTTCGAACTGCTGGGTAGATGGGAGCTGACCTCGTCTCACAGAGCTGGACTCAAATTGCTGGAATGCACACCAGTTCTTGCCAGCAATTCTAGTGTCATTAAGCCACTGTGCCACTGTGTCCCCTCATAAGGATACAATGAGCAGTGCCATCTCATTGGCACTGATTAGGAAGTAAAATCTCCTGATTTTATACACTTCAATTTACCTCTTAGGTAAGACTTGACAGATGTGTAATGGTCACAGTTCAGCTAGTTAAGAATCTTAATTGCAACCAAAAATGAAGCCAAATGAAACATTCAGCTTTCCATTCCATTTTCTCTCTTTTAAAATAATAATAACAATGCCTTTAAATTAGTTTTGACTCTTGGAAACTACATGCAGTTTTCTTGCCAAGGTTTTTCAGAAATGGTTTTGCCATTGCCTCTTCCAAGAGCTACAGTAATAGTGACTGGCCCAATGTCACCTAGCTAGCTTGGTACCTAAGGAAGGACTAGAACTCACATTCTCCCAGTTTCTAGCCTCGTCCTTAACCAAACTATCTTTCTCTTAAAATTACATTTTGTTAAATCCATAGATTTTTTATTTCCATCCTTCCCATGAGGCCAACCAACTACTGAGTGTTTCCATAACTACCATCTCTAGCCTGTAAATCTCTTTCTTGTGCATGTTATTCTGCAGAGGTGCCAAGATTGAAATGTGTTATACAGAGAGAATATGGTTAATAATTATTAGGTCTCTTCATTACCAAAAGCTTACATGGCAATTAATCTATGGCCTGACTCATAACAGTATCTCACAACATACCTGCTAAATGTCAAACTCCAGAAGGGAGTGTGGAGGGGAGAAAATAATCTTCTACTAGACCAATAATGAGTTAGTCCATATGGACAGGTGAAATTACTTAGTAAAGTAGAGACAATTAACAAGATTAGGTAAAACAGCACCCATGTTAGAAACAAGCTTGTTTTATTTAAAATTGATGGTAACCAGTAATGGTTTGGTTTACTTCAAAGCAAAATTTTAGATCCGAGCATATTCAACAGAGGCTTAAAATCAAACATAATCAACAGGAAATGTGCTTGATTTGTTTTATCATTTCTCTTTACCTGCACAAGTCTCATTTGATTCATCTTCATTGTTACCACAATCATTTGCTCCATCACAAATCCATCTCTTAGGGATGCATCGGTTATTATGGCATTTAAATTGATTGTCAGGACAACTATGATTAACTGGAAGACATAATGATACCTTTTATATTCAGCAACAACCATTACAATCCACTGTAAATATGTCTTATAATAAATTGTATACACTGAAAAAAGAGACAATAAATGTTTAGCATTTTAATTTTTTTAAAATCTTAAAGCAAACTATGAAACTAGGGATAAAAAAATATATCCCTTACTGTAAGGAGACCAGAAAACAAATAAAACAAAGGTCACAAGCTTTAAGTTAATATGGAGGAGATACAAAATTTTAACTCTACAAAAGGCTTAATTATACTTAATCTTGTGTTGGATGATTTCTATTTTTGATCTCTTCCTCTGGTCATGCTAATCTAATTTTTCACTAATGCTTTCATTCTACATTTAAATGCCTTTCTTTCTTCCAATCAAAACTTCTCTCTCTCTCTCTCTCTCTCTCTCTCTCTCTCTCTCTCTCTCTCTCTCTCTCTCTCTCTCTCTCTCTCTCTCTTTCTCATTAGATAGACAGACAGACACACACATACACACACACACACACACACACACATATATACAGTATCTGCTCAGTAGAGATGTACCATCAGATAGTATGCTAGAATTAAGTATAAATATAATCTTTATTGTCATTGTACTTAAATACAACAAAATTGGTTTTAACCTCACTGGTGCAAAATTATAACAGAAATGAAAAAAGAAATGAAAAAAAAACCTATTGTGTGCATTGAGTGATTGTATTTAAAAGTCTCACAGCCCAAGGATAGAAACTTTAAAACTGTTCGTTTGGCTGGCTATACTTTGATGCCTTCTGCCTGATGGTAGAAGTGCAAAGAGACACTGACCAGGGTGTGAATCATCTCTGAGTATCTTCCTTACTCTTCTAAAACAGCGAGATCTGGCAATGTCATCCAGTGGTGTCAGAGGGCAACCAATGGTTTCTTGTGCCGAATTGATCACTCTCTGTAGTGCCTTCCTATCCGCAGCTGTTAAACCAGCATACCATACTGTAATACAATATGTGAGGACACTTTAAATGGTGGACCGATAGAAAGAGGTCATCAGCCATTGTTCCACCTGATTTTTTGGCAGGATTCTAAGGAAATGAAGTTTCTGTTGGGCCTTTCCAATCATGAGATGTGTTGTTTTTCCAAGTGTGGTCTTGACAAATAAGCACTCCCAATAATTTAAAAGAGGAAACCCTCTCCACACAGCTCCCCTCGATATACAATGGGGCAGGTTCCTCTCTGTGCTTCTGGAAATCTAGCACCATCTCCTTTGTCTTACTAGTATTTAGATGTAAGTTGTTTCTTGAGCACCATGCGGATACCTTCTGGACTTCTTCCCTGTATGCTGATTCGTCCCCTCCAGTTATGAGACCCAGCACTGTTGTGTCATCTGCAAACTTTATTATGATGTTGGATGGATCAGAGGATATGCAGTCATATGTATAAAGTGAGTACAGGTATTGGCTGAGCACACAGCCCTGAGGGAAGCCTGTGCTGAACTTCAGCGTGGAAGATGTAAAGGAACCAACCCTTACTGTTAGTGGATGATCCATCAGGAAGTCTTTGATCCATTCACAAGTGAGGAGAGGGAAATTCAGGTCAGTCAACTTTTCAATGAAAATTCCTGGTAAGATGGTGTTTAAAGGCCGAGCTATAGTCTATAAAAAGCATTCTGACATAATTTCCAGATTTCTCAAGGTGGTTCAGTGCAATATGTAGAGCAGTAGTGATAGCATCCCCTGTTGACTTGTTGCTTCTATAAGCAAACTGGTGTTGATCAAAATTTGGTGGAACACCTGAGGTGTTGTAGGACCAGTCTCTCAAAGCACTTCATCACTATAGACATCAGTGCAATGGGTCTATAGTCATTCAAGCTTTTTATGGCTGCTTTCTTCAGAACTGGGATAATTGTGGCTGCTTTCAAGCATGATGGGACTCTAGCCTATTGCAGGGAGAGGTTAAAAATCCTTGTCAGGACCCCATGTTAATTAGTCAGCACAGGTTTTTACCACTTTCCCCAACACCCCGTCTGGACCTGCAATTTTCTTGGGATTTACAGCCTTCAGCTCAGCTCTCACTTGATGTTCATTCAGGGTGAGTGGTTGGAGGTCAGAGAGCCTTTGGGCTAGAGCCACAGAGACTGATTTTTTGACCTCAAAGTGGGTGAAGAAGCTATTGAGCTCCTTACTAGGAGGGCATTAGCATTGGCTATTTTTTTTTAATATTGCCCTTATAGTTGGTTAGGTGTGGTAGCCCCTGCCACACCTGTCTTGAGTTATTATCTTCCAGATACTTCTCTACTTTTTGTTTGTATTTCTGTTTAGCAGCCTTAATGCCTCTTCTCAAGTTTGCCCTGGCTTCATTGTATTTGTCTTTGTTTACTGCCTTGAAGATGGAGTTTCAGGCTCTCAGAAGTGATTGTACCTCTGCTGACATCCAAGGTTTATGATTACTGTAAACTCTGATGCCCTTATTCACTGTTACATTGTCTGTGCATGTTTTAATGTATGAGAGTACAGTGTCAGTGAATTCTTGCAGCTCCAAATGTTCAAATAAACTCCTTGGTAGTCTCAAAGCAATCCTGCAACTGGCAGAGTGCTCCATCCAGCCAAATTTTGACAGTTTTCAAGACTGGTCATATTCTTTTCCTAAGGGGGATATACTTTCAGCACAATAGCAGAGAGATGTGGTCAAACATACCCAGATGGGAGAGGGGGGTTGTTCTATATGCCTGTCTTAAGTTTGAGTATATATGGTCTAGAGTATTCTTATTTCTGGTGATACACTGCACATACTGCAAAAACTTAGGGAGAACAGACTTTAGAATGGCTTGATTAAAATCCCCAGCCACGATAAAAGCACCCTCACAACAATCCTTACTATAAATGAAGCCCTATAGATGGCTTAAAAAGGCTCAGCATTAGCTATCAGGTTAAGGAAACACACTAGAGAAGCAGATGGTTCTCCAAAGAACCATCAAGGTGCACTCCCAATTGCAGTGCAATAATATAGTAGCAGCAAAGCCACCAGTGGCAGAAACTGAATATGCTGGAAGAACATAGGGAAGAAAAATAAGGCACATAACATCAATACAAAATGGCTGCAAGACCCAAGAGCAGACCATAGACATCTCCCAGAGTAGGACCCAGTCACGAACATAGTAGCAGACATCCAATGGAAGCTCATTAACTGGAAGTGCTGGACATCACTTGGCCAAGAAAGGATCTATATCTACTGGCTAACGAAACTTAGGCATGGATGCCTAACAGCAAAGATGAATCAGCTGCTAGTAGCAGACTCCCACCCAGACTGATTAACACAAGGAAGGACAAAGTTGAAAGACCGAAAGACCTCCACAAGGGATCAACTCCATCCAACTACCAGTCAATTTGCCTCCTCGCACATGTAAAGTTCTATCATACATCATAGTTACCAAATTACAGGACCATATGGATAGTACATGAGCAAAGCTCAGAAAGGCATTCAGACAACACCAGAAGATCAAAATACCAGTTTCTCATAGATAGAGGAGTCACCTAAAACTCAAAATCTAGACATATTCATCTCAGCATAGCCTGGTTGACTACAGCTCAATCCTGCAGAAATGGAAATGTGAATGTTTAGTGTTATATTGAGTAAACAAGATCACTAAGTATCTTCCTCAAGAACTGAAGACAACACTGGAAGTCAAGCCAAGACAGATCACACAAGTGGCCATCAACTGGGCCATATATCAAGTTCATGTACTGTTTCCACTGCTGTTCTGCATAGGCTTGAACCTGCTCAGCCAGATAATCACAATAACTAGATCTGGATAAAAGTTCTAGAGTGGAATTACCACCAATTGTATGCTAAGACACCATCCTCTACATAGATGACATCTAAGAGTGAATGAGATATTGACTTGCTGATCTACCTAGCATGGCTCCCTGGTGAGAACATTAGGATTTTATTTGGGCTGTAGAAGTTTGGCCAGATGGTATTTTAAAATATTTAATGTCAATTAAATTTAAACTTAAAAACATTTTGAAAAACATTTTTCACAAAACTAACCAATAAAATCACATAATACCCTCAAACCACTGTGACAAAATATCAACATTTAAATGCAAGTTTGAAAGGGTTGAGAAAGGAGATGAATACTTGAGTGTTAAAGTGTTTGCAGATTTTTTCCTCCATGGGATAGGAAAAACAGGGTTCTGAAAATGTATGTTTGATCTTCTGGGAAAGATTGATATAGGTCTGATACATAACACTATGGAACTGCACTAACCCATCTCATTATAACTTTTTTAAAAGTTGGAAAAAGTTTAAAACTTCATGGAAACAAAGATGCTGCACACTATTGCTGTCATGTATTACGTAAGTAATTGCCATTTCTGAAACATCTGAAAAACACAATACTATTGTTTGCATTGTGATTTCCTTTGGTTTACCTTAACATGTTATAAAGGTGTAAAAAATATCATTTTCCAAACCTATGTCTATTTTTCAGACTCCTTAAAATATTACCAAGAAGCATTGAAATATTTAGCATTTTTCTGCAAGTAATTCTATCATCAATATATTTAAATTGATTATCTTCATTTGTAAGCAGAGTTTGCATCTGGCCTAGCAACAAAACAAGGTCAGAGGGCATTTGATCAAAGCAAACACATTAGGTTTTTAAATCATTGGCATTATTCATGTTCTGAAGCAGTGCTCTTCCAGTAGAATATAAAGCTAATGCATGTCTATGCCACCCAATAATTACATGATTTATTTTCATGTTTATTTTATTTTCATTCCCTTTAGATGTTTACATTTTTTGAATATATTATATCTAAACTCTCATTACAGCAGCTGAAACAAATAGGAACTATAGTTCATATTATTCACAGATACTTACAACAAATGTCTAAATGCTCATCAGAGCCATCCAAGCAATCATCATCACCATCACATCGCCAACCATCTTGGATGCAGCGCTTGTTCCTGCACTGAAATTCACCCACTTTGCATAACTTAGGCAATACTTCTTCAGAATTAACTAAAGGGACAAAGATACTATTATGTTCTGGGTGAAGTTACATAACAGATACAAATAGGACACATTATTGTTAATAGAAGCCTATTATTATTATTTTCTGCAATGAAGATTTTTAAATGTTTCAATTCTTAGTAAATATTCCAAATTCAAAATAATTCTACTTGGTGGTCCCTGGAAGCACATATAGCTGACTTATTTAATTGTTTTCAGTGCTATCTGTTTTGCTTTTAATTATTTGTTTATTTACAGGTAGTCTTCGACTTACAACAGTTTGTTTAGTGACCATACGAAGTTACAATGACACTTTAAAAAGTGACTTATAACCATTTTCACACCTAAGATCATGGCAGTATCCCGATGGTCACGTGATTTACATTTGGATGCTTAAATCACATTTATGACTGTTGCAGTGTCCCAGGTCATATGATCACCTTTTGCAAAGTCAATGGGAAGCCAGACTCACGTAACAATCGTGTTACTAAGTTAACAACTGCAGTGATTCACTTGACAAATGTGGCAAGGAAAGTCATAAAATGGGGCAAAACTCAACAAACTTTTCATTTAGCAACATACATTTTGGGCTCAGTTGTGGTCATAAGTTAAAGACTACCTGTACTTGGTAATATTTTCCTATGAGGTTAAGCTTTTGTCAGACTATTGCTATTTTCTTAAAGGGTTACACAGAATTACTTCAGTATATCACATAGATAAACCTACAGGTGGCCTTAACAACTCGCTAAAAGAATGGAAATGATCAGTTGTCTGCAAGGAGTGTAAATTCTTTCATTCTTCATCATCCAGTCAGAGTTGAAGAAGCTTCTTGGATGAGAAGTGGAATATCTTCAAAGAAAAACAAAATATCCATTTTCCTCTTGAAAAAAGCACTTTTGGAACAACCATGACCTGAGAATCTCCATAGGCATATTTCAGGACATGCTTTGAGACTCTCAAAAGCATTATCAGAGCTGTTAATTTGTGCTCTTCCCCTTTGCATTGAGACCAGAATATTAGTGATATTATATGCCCACACCAGTGTGAGTATAAGTGATTGGTGATTGTGGCCATTGTATTATACCTCAGTTTGCTTGTTTTTGTTTGGTTTTAATGAAACATTCACTGATGGTCACCAGAAGGTTTTTTTTAAGGCAGATGTCAGCCATATAAATTGGATCAATCTATCTGCAAGAACTTGGGAAATATTAATACTTTAATTACTTGTACACTGAAGAACAAGATAGATGTTCCTCAAGCTAAAAATAGATATTTTGACTAAAACATGTATCTGTTATTTCATCTTCAATTTAGTTTGGATTTAAAGTAGTTTAGGGGGGAACATATCATTAAATTTGTTTAATGTTAGCAAACAAATCTGTATTTTCATTACTAAGATATTAAAGGGAATACTTTTTCCTTCAATAATGTTACCATTTGTGTCATTTTACATACATCACAAATTTTGCTGATCTTAGATACATACTGATTCATCCAATAACTAGCACATATGATAAAAGTAAAGATGCTCTCATGTTGAGCTCTTCTGGTAAGTACACAAACACGTCACTTTAGTTTTGTGGACAATAATATGTATAAACATGGCTTATTATTATTTTCTACAGGATTTTTAGAAGTATTTATGCTAGTACGTTATGATATCCCAGGTTCTTGGAATAAATGTGATGTATATGAAGACCAATACCAGCTAAATAACTGGCAGCAGTGACTTCACATTATATATAAAATAAGGATTTGTTAGTATTGGATAGACAATTAGGTCAATTTATGTTTAGCTGTATGTCAGCTGAACATAAAATCAAAAAGGCTAAAATTATATATATGTCTATTATTTATTTTACATTTGCACAAATTTCATGGAACTTTTAAGATATTGGGAAGATTGTGTCCCAAATAAATTCCCTTTTTATGACCCTGTAATCCCTGGGTGTCAAACTCGCGCTGTCATGTTGCCGTCACATGACATATCATGATGTATTTTTCCCTTTGCGGAACTGGGGTGTGTGGCTTGCGCGTGATGCATCCAACCCATGGGCTTGAAACCCCTGCTGTAGTCCCTTAATTTGGGGTAGAGTCAATGAGATTGGATGGAACTGAGCATTTACTAGCTGGATGCCCGTAAAATTGCATCCAAAGTGAAGGGAGGACACTTCAACTATCTATTTAAAAATACATAGGAAGAAAATCCTTAAGACACTTTTAAAAATCATATCTAAAAAACTATTTTGGGATCTCACTGAGTCCAGCTAATGATAACTGAAAAACGTACACCACAAAAAGGAGCTAGCAAGCATCAATTAAATAATGAGTGTGTCAACTTTTAGATATTATTATCTTATTTTCTTCATAACATACTTATAAGCCAATAGAAAAACAGTCTCAATAAGGCCACACTACTGTGTAAAAATAAGGAAAGGAGAAAGGGAAACAGGATTCCTTCAACTTATTTTTCACTCCAGGCAGCTGCCCGAACAGATTCCTACAGTTTGGCTTGTTATTGCTTCCTTCCTAGAGCTGGAGATTAACTTGCCCAAAATGACTTTGACTTTGAGGAAGGAGTAAGAACTCACTATATTTCACTTTCTAGCCTGATCCTCTCATAATTAATCCTGTTTAAGTAAGTCCAGCTCTGGAGGACACACTGGCAACTTTAGCTTTCCAAAGGAAAGGAAAGGCAAAGGAAGGGAAGGGAAAGGGAAATGAAAAAAATACTGTTTTTCACTTTTTTAGGTCAAATTATCTAACTTAAATTACAATTGAGGTAATTTAATCTTCATTAAATACTAGATACAGTAGTAAGGTGGGGTTCACCCATCACAGTTTTGTGCTTCTGTTGTGCCTTTCTGTATTTGGCTTAAAGCAAGGGGTTCACAACTTGGGGAGTCTCCTAGTTTAATTGCTATTACTTAATGGGAAGATAGAAGCAATGTCCAGGATGTCTTTACACAATTCTGGCTGGTACTCCAGTTGCATCTCTATGTCAATCCTTTTTACCTTCTCCTTATGAGTGGAAAAATGCTGGAGGTGAGCAGAAGGATTGTGGGTGATGTTATAAGCAGAGTAAGAAAGCTTTTTCAGCCTTCCGTGAAAAAAAGATTCTTTGTAAAAAAAAAGTTTTATACACATGTGTCTTTCTCACAGATGAGAAATAAGTAATTAAGCAATTGTCATTCTGAATTTCTATTACATTTCTCAGAAGAATTTCCTTTACATCACATGAATTCCCGAGAGAAAGAAAGCTGCTTAATGCAAAATGCTGGGCTTCTTATCTGCTTGATGTTCGTGAATCCTGCTCTTTTTATACTGTATAGTTATTACTCTCACTATTTTTCCTACAGGTGGAATACAAAATTTTCTCATGAAGATCATACACATGCAGGTTGTACTGTTTTCCTCCAAATGATGATTATCAGCACAAGCACACATTCTGCCTCCAGGTATCGCTAAACACAGGGTACTGCAGCCTCCATTATTAATACGGCATGCGTTGTCACCTGGAATAAAAAAAAAGCAACCTTAAATAAAAATATCCCAAGCAACATAATGAAAAGCTGGATACAAAAACATGAGAAAATTCTCTACAGGCATACTGTTTGGATCAATGCACTTTCCTACAGTCTTATCTTTTACACTTGTAATCCACAGGGAAACACTCTGAATCAAACTTATTTGCACCTCAACCTTCCTCTTTGTCCATGATCAGAAAGACTATCATATTTTGTACAAAAGTATTTTTTTTAAAAAACAAAACAGAAAAACAAACTTAACTAATTTTAGGACAGGTCAAGAGGGTTAGTTTACACCTCATGGAGATTTCAGTGGAATCACTAACAGGATGATTAAGCAAGAAGATCAAATTCTCAGGCTCTCAATATATCACCCCCTCCCTCCTGCAGCTGTTGAGACATTTCCAAAGATGAATTGATGCAAGAATACCACTTTATTGCATAAATAAATAAATAAATAAATAAATAAATAAATAAATAAATAAATAAATAAATAAATAAATAAATAAATAAATAAGCAAATGTATCAAGGAAAATGGAATACATTGCTGATTCATTTACATTCTTTTTTATCACTTTAAGTATGATAGAATATTTGAAAAATGAATGGGGAAGAATTGCCTTCTTAAACATATAGTGAAACAGGGAAAATGCAATGTATTATTGCCTGTATTTGTTGAGAGTTATAGTACAGGAAATATACACAGAAATGCCATCAACATCTATGGCTTTTAAAAAAAACAAAAACTATATGTTGCTAGTGTTTTCATTAAATTCTACTTGAATCTAGTTTGGAGATTAAAATTGACAGTTGTGTTCTGTTCTTAGAACATATAAGAAATTTGAAGAACAATCTGTCATACATCCAAGTCACAACATTCAGGCCAAATCCAATAATGTTTTTCTTTTTTATCCCCTGAGGAAGAACATTTCAAGTGCATCAGTTAAAGTTCAGAAGAATATCTAGTATTAGTTTGACAAAATAGCTAAACCTGACTGAAAGCCTTTCTCATTGTTTGGAACTTGCCCAATTAATTCCACAAACCAAATGTTAGAGAGACCTTAGATATTTACAAGCTCCATAATACTATTTAGCTTAACTATTTAGCTATTCAGCACTGTGTCAATAAGGCTTAATTTAGATTGTTCTATTCACCATTGACTATTAGTGTGAAGCACACCTGTTAGGTATATCCATATTGATTCAACTTTATTACTTAGCCTTAAAATCAATATGACTATCAGAAGCTTCATAATAGTTGTTAGGCAACACTGACTGTATTTTCATATTCATTTATGTATCACTACCATTCTCTCAGACATGATCAGTGTGAGACACAAGTACATGTATGTATACTTGCTTATATGCATCCCTTGTTAATTTTGCCTTACCTTTATATCTATCTTTCTGTCATCCCAATAATATTTCCCATGTTCTATCTAAAATTAAATTCTATGTTCATTGAACGAGGGTCCTGTATCACATTCATTATTTACAAAACCAACAACATTGTTGGGTTTGGGTTGTTTTGTTTTGAGTCTTAGACAAAATGCCCTCCAATCTTTTAATGCTATGCATGTCTGTAGACCTTCCTTCTCACACATATTCACATACAAAAACAATAACCTTCCTAGGGATTGCATGAAAAGAAGGAAATAAATGAAGTCAATCATCCTACCAATTGGGGACCAAAGGCATTGTATAAAAATTCTTCATGACCACAACAAACTAAATTCCAGTCTATTTTTAAAAGAATTGTTGATAGTCAATGAATTCTCCAGGTCTTACATTCTGCTCAGACCTTTGTTCAATTATTCATATTATTCAGACTACTGATGCTCTATTATTTAGAAAAGCTTTGTGTACAATAGATCTGGGAATGTACTGTATATTTATAGTGCTAATAATTGTATGCATTTGGGACAATTTTTTCTAAGGAAGAGGGTAGTGTTTCATATAAAATTCCCAATATGAGAAAAAAACATGAATTGCAGTAGACCCTTATGAAAACAAAGGTTAGTTTATTATACCATAATTGTAGGTTTTTTCACTAGGAAATGCCTGATATCAACAGGAAGAGTAGTACATAACTTCTACTCCTTAATACCAAATATCATTCATAACATTTTATATGTTGGTTTAATGCATCTTGATTTCTAAATCTTGGAATCATTATATTGCAAATCATAGAAATACAATACTTACTACTGCTGCCTCAGTGCTTCCTACTAAGCAGGGCTGTCAAACTCCCGGCCCACAGGCTGGATGCATCACACGCTGGCCACACCCATGCCCGGTTTACCGAAGGGAAAAAAAGTCCTCATGCGTTATGTGACACCGCTGTGATGACATGAGTTTGACACCCCTGCTACTAAAACACAATTTTAGGTATACACTGAAAAACTTCTTTTTGAAACAGCCTAACATATTTAAAATTGCTTCTTTGCTCCTCCTAGTGGAAAAACCAGGAGTTTTTTTTTTCTCAATATAGGAACTTAACCAGGAATAATGACATTTGAGATCTGCATTTATTTATCTATATTTTACATTTCTAAGGTGCCTGTTCAATATTTTGGGACAAAATAGTTTCTAAAAATCAACATAATACTTTAATAGACAGCATAATCCAGAGGGAATAACAGCACCTCATTATTCCAGATAGACAACAGAAGCTCCACCATCCAATTCCCTAACTGATGTCCTGGCAGAAGATTAAATGAGAAGTCTATTATTCCCTACGGGATTGGGCAGCATATAAATTTATTAAATAAATTAATTAAATAAATTTATTTAGAATAATTTGTTTTTTTAAAAAAAATGTTCAAGAACTAATAACAATAAAATCTAAAATGGGGAGGGAAGCATGTATTTTAATAAGGAGAGTACTTAAAATAGCACATATGTAACCTGTTGCTCAAAATGAAGTCATGCTAATCAATTTCCTTTTAACCCCAGGTGTCAAAACAAGGATATTCAGGCGCTTTATTACTACTTCTGCTGCTTAATTTAGGTTGTATTTCTTGTGAACATGTTATATACGTTTTTAAATCAAAATCAATACTCAGATTTTTGAAGCATATAGCTACTACTACAAGTCTTGATGGATGTGTACATATGGAGATCATTGATTAAAATATGAATAATTTTGTACCAGCAGTTTTTTTAAAAAAAATTAACTAGAACACAGAACTGTTGTGATTAATTTTCTTAATGATGCTTTTAAATATCTTTGACTGGATGTTATACATGTTACTAATGGCCACACTAAAAATTGTGAGGTCTTAAAAACTCTTTAGATAGCACAGAACAAACAACTCAGTATTTTAAGTCTTTGACTCAATCTTTTATCAACACTTTATACAACAACAATAACAACAACTGATGATAATATATATATATATATATATATATATATATATATATATATGTATGTATGTATGTATGTATGTATGTATGCATGCATGTATGTATGTATGTATGTATGTGTGTGTGTGTACACACACACACACACACACACACACACACACACACACACACACACACAGAGGCGTTTTTTAAAAATAAAATCCTGAAAAGGATTTGGAGAGATGGGCAGCTGGTCTTTTTGGGGGGGAATCCCCAGAACCAGGAGCGCAACTCGCCAGCTCCTTTGAGTGCAGCCCATTCCCGCTCCCAAGAAGACTGTTTTCTTTTTAAAAATGCCTCTGCAGAGAGGCGTTTTTTAAAAAGAAAATCCTGAAAAGGATTTGGAGAGATGGGCAGCTGGTCTTTTTGGGGGGGGGGGAAATCCCCAGAACCAGGAGCGCAACTCGCCGGCTCCTCTGAGTGCAGCCCATTACTGCTCCCAAGAAGACCGTTTTCTTTTTAAAAACGCCTCTGCAGAAGCTTCTCTGTGGAAGCTTCCAAGGCTACAGGCAACCAGGAATGGGGTGGGGGAATGCCTCGCAGGTTTTCAAGATCGTCTGTAGAGGCGTTTTTGAAAAGAAAACGGTCTTCTTGGGAGGGGGAATGGGCTGCACTCAGAGGAGCCGGCAGGTTGCGCTCCTGGTTCTGGGGATTTCCCCCCCACCCAAAAAAAGACCAGCTGTCCATCTGTCCAAATCTTGTGGCTTTTCACGATTTTCTTTTTAAAAAACGCCTCTCCGGATGATCTTGAAAACCTGCAAGGTTGCTTTGGAAGGGGACAGATGGACAGCATTTCCCCCTGCCCTCCTCCCTGGGTGCCTGCAGCCTTAAAGCAAGCCTTTGCACAATAAAGAAAATCTCACGAGCGAGAGAAGTTCTTAATTGCTTTTACTGTGAAGTTGTAGAAGCTTCCGAGGCTGCAGGCAACCAGAGATGGGGTGGGGGACTGCTTCCTTGTCTTCCTCCTCCCAAAGCAACCTCGTAGGTTTTCAAGATCGTCTGCAGAGGCGTTTTAAAAAAGAAAACGGTCTTCTTGGGAGGGGGAATGGGCTACACTCAGAGGAGCCGGCGCTTGGGGCGCCCTGAAACAATGTATCCCCGCTGCCTCGTTCTACTCAGCAAGCGGGGACATCCCGTCTGTGCCCACTTCTGCTGCCACCACCTCCACTCCCAAACGCAACTGTCAGCTGCGAGCAGGTGACTGAAGCTGCTGCTTGCAGTCATTTACGGCTGCAGATAGGTTGTGCCTGTAGCGGGAAGTTCTTCGCCCTGTGAGAGCTCCTCTCCAGCACTCCTAGTTTGGTAACAACATCAGTGCTACAAGGGAGTGGGGTTGGGGGGGGAGGAGGAGAAAGTTAGGACAAAAAAGAAAAAGATAAGGAGGGAGAGGACTGTGGGGTCCTTTGGTGTTCTCTGAACGTGGTAGTTTTTAATTATTTTAGGGAAATTTTATTTATTTATTGTTTATAGAATGTTTATTACAAGAAATGTTATTCCTTTTTGCAAATGTTTTATTTGTGATGCAATATGTTGCTTTTAAGTGTTCAGACCATGTTTATGTGTCTCAAAGTGGCTGCTTTTCTATGGGCAGGCCAGGTTTGTTGCAAGGCAGTGTGTTTCACCCTCCTTGTTTAGGTAATTCTGAGGTGGTTGATGGTTCTGTGAGTGCCTATCCTTTATACACACATATATATACACACACACACACACACACACACACACACACACACACACACACACACACATATATATATATATATATATATATATATATATATATATATATATATAAATATTATATATATAATATTATATATATATTAGGGTATGGCTAGCTGTTGAGAGCTAAATAGCTTGAAATAGATCTATACTAGTCTCCCTTTATTTATTTATCAGCAGAAATATAACAAATATATATATATATATATATATATATATATATATATATATATATATATATATATATATATATATATACACACACACACACACACACACACACACACACACACACACACATCTTATATACTATATTATATACCTTATATACTATATTTTATACTTGGTTGATACCTAGGACACTGGCAGGAACCCGTATCATTTTTGAATGTTCAGTTGAGCGAGTTTCGTGTTTAATGAAATAATAATAATAATGATAATAATAATAATAATAATAATAATAATAATAATAATAATAATAATAATAATATCATCATCAAATTCTATAAAATTAGTTTTATGAAATTTCTATTGAAAACAATATAATACATGATGTTGAGGATTAACTCAAAAGTTCACACATATAGAGCAGCTAGGGATAACTTCCAAAGCAGTAGCAACAGGAGAAGATGTGGAACATATACTTATTTTATGATTTTAAAAGATGATTTGTATGCATCACTGCAACAACAGAACTGCAAAATCTTTTTCAAAACTAACCCGTTTATTTCAGTGATGACAAGTGGTAATTATCTTTCACTAAATATACTTTACACATCTGCATTGACTTAGTACTTAGAATTAATTTCACATTTAATGAATTAGTGTGTTCACAGCAGATTGAGGGAAATGTCTGAAGCAATGTTGAATGTTTACTTTTTCTATAACTACAATTATTTCAGTGTTGCATGGTGTGAATGCAGAAAATGTTATTTTCCATACCTTGTTGCTTCTGGGGATCATAAATCTGCAACCCAAAGAGGGGGGATCTCTCACTTTTCAGAAGTGTCACATTTCTTGATAGCAAATCCAGTTGGAAAATAGAGCCATTCATATAATCTGTCCAGAAAATATAATTTCTATGATATGATAGTCCAAATGGATGATTTAATTCTTTTCCACTGTAGACCACCTGCAATTGATTGACATTAAATAGTTTTAGCATTCAATAGATCTCTACATGGCTTAACATTTAATCAGAAATTAAGAAATATGTGAATGTTTGATTTTATATGTGTGCAAATATATTTAAAGTTTTCTTCACAGAAAAAATTCTACTCCAATCCCTAAAGCATTTAAATATCTTCAGATAATAAACACATTTCCTAATTTTACTTGTCAAATTTATAAAGGTTTGGGAGGAAGAGAAAATGTCCCTCCATTTCATCCTGCTAGAAAAGAATTTAATGGTTCTATCTCTAAGGCTGATAGTCTGTAGAGATTCTCAGTCATCCAGGTCATGGTTGTCCCAAAGGTGATTATTTTTATATGTTTTCCCCAAAATAAAAGAGGATATTATTTTCTTTTGACCCCCCAAAATAAATGCTTGGCCTTATTTTTGGGGAGGTCTTATTATTTTTGAGGTGCAGGATGCAGTGAGCATGGTTACTTTATGACTGCTGCTGTGTTGCAATATTTCTGGGGAAGGCTTACTTTTGGGAGAGGGCTTATTTTAGCACATGTGCTCAAAAGCCCGACTGGGCTTATTATCTGGAGGTCTTATTTTCTGGGAAACAAGGTAGGGGGCAACTAGATTTTCTTGTTTTTTCTTTGAGGATGTTTCACTTCTCATCCAAGAAGCTTCTTCAGCTTTTCTCCGCTATTCTGTCAGAGCTGATGAACCTTTTTGGCTGAGAAGTGAAACATCCTCAAAAAAGAAAGAAAGAAAGAAAGTCCAATTGCCTCTTTAAAAAGCGCCTTTGGGACTCTAAGGCTGATACATTCCTTTCAAATATCTTATTAATTATTATGATTTCTCTATTCTTTCTAATTACATTTTTCTAATAAAAATCCACACCAACATAGTATGCATATAGGCATAGATTACTAAGATTAATAGGTACTAACATTGTTACACCTTAGAAAAATGTACTGGAAAACCAGTTGTACAAATTCAATGTACTACTTGACCATAAAGATACAAACCATTGCTTAATTTCATCCAAGGGTATAAATTGTGTTCAGAGATTAACTGATTAACTTAAAGGAAACTGCAATATGTAGAAAACTCATACATTTTCTTTTTAGACAAATTCCTTATATTGGCTTTCCAAAAACTAGGGCTTCAGGTCCATTAGCTCAAAACTGGCATTGTCTTCCATTACTTTGAGTAAGTATGTTCAATCACTGGCAGTTCTATTCACAGGTGTGTGTGTGTGTGTGTGTGTGTGTGTGTGTGTGTGTGTGGAGAGAGAGAGAGAGAGAGAGAGAGGGAGGGAGGGAGGGAGGGAGGGAGGGAGATATATATATATATATATATATATCTATGGCTAGCATTAATCCTACAAAATAAAAATAGTAAGTAATGTCTTGACTAGACCTTGAGGTATATGATTAATTAATTATCCGTTATTGGTAACCCTAGAAACAAGCTCTAATGATTTGGTAATGTTTTGGATCACTAATTCTAGAAGGAAGGCATTGATAACTGATGACAAAGTTGGGTTTTGGATACAATGTAGTAAAATCAGTTTTTTCACAAGTTATTGCAACTATCATTCTAACAGATCTATCTGTATCTAAATTCAGTACACAGAAATTGCACAGATAAAATCACTGAACTTTGGCAATTATATAGAGCATATCTATGCAATGTACATAATTAAAGATAGACTAAATACAAAATAAACATCATAAAATATATTTCAGCACAGACCATTAGCTGTGTAAAAATAGCACCATCAATTTTATAGAATTGTTAAATTCCAGGCCAAATAAAACTGTAACACCTGAGACTAGGTTTTCTTCTGTGTAACAAGAATTGGTCATGCAGATAGAGACTTGGTCCAATATAAAATAAAAATAGTACCTCTACTCATCATATGAAAACAACAAAAATCAGAAGACATATTTGAAATACAGAAAGCCCAAGTGATCTCTCATATACCATTTTTTCCTATCTAATCATATAGTAAAAAAATTGAAAAGTTCATACATAAATTGTCTGATAGTACATGTATATTTGTGTGTGCATACATGTCAACCCTATTGAATAAATCAGACCAGGAATCAGCATCTGAATTAAAAACTGATTATTTTATTGAGAATGGCTATAATAGCAGAATCTTGAAAGGTTGATTGTGCTGTACCTCCTTCCCTTCTTATTCCTAAGTGAATTAGGAAGGTATTTATTTAAATTTCTTCCACACATTGTCTCATCATTATGGGCCTAAGTTTTTTTCCCCATCATTGCTTTAGTAATGGCTTTTGCCTATCTTTTTCAGGACCACCAACTTACACTCTACTGAATGAGTGTGTGTATATTCATGTGTGACATTTTTTTACGGAATGTCTAAAAATGCTGATATATGGTATCATGTACTATTATGGGCAGATACATTAAAATAATTAGTAAGGGGTCATATTAGACTTAACATGAATTTCCGTGTCTTGATTTTATGTACAGTAGAATAAGGATTACAAAAAACTTTGTATCTTCTGAAATAAATAAATAGTTTCCTTCCTTCTCTCCTCCTTCCCTCCCTTCCTCCCTCTCTTCCTTCCTTCATTCCCGCACAAAATAACACAACTGTCCTTAGACTGGATTAATAAAGAAAGTGGCAAGGTAATTCACTAAATGGGGAATCTAGGAGGGGGGGAAGTATTATATTTTCTTTTACCTTGCGGTCACTTCCATTCAGATATATTCTTTCAATATGATCATAATAGGCATCACACCAATACAATATATTACTTTGATAATCCAGAGTTAATCCATTTGGCCACAACATCTTTAATGTCACAAATATTTGACGGTTGTTACCATCCATCCATGCTTTCTCAATTCTTCCCATACTATCATCTATTTCATCTTCTTCCCAATCTGTCCAATACACCCAGCTGTGAAATGACAAATTAAAAACATTAATTGAATCATTTAATTGTTTAGTTGTAGAACTTTAATCATAAACAACCTAAAATTCCTTCATATTTTTTGTTTAAGGTTTCTGTTTTCTCTCTTCTGAGATTAATAGTAATAGTAATAATATAATAGTCATTGTTGGAGCCCTCAGAGCGATATCTAAATGACTTCCTCAGTGTCTGGAAATATTGAATTTATCAGACCTGAACACCCTAATTTTACAAAAAGCTCTGCTTGGAACTGCCTATATTGTTCAACTCTACTTTAATAATTTTAGGTCCTTACTGGCACTTTTAATTATTAAGTTTCTTCTACTCTTAGATTGTGAATTCAACTGTAGATTACCCACATGTAATATTATTATCCCAAATCCCAAAACATCTGGCGCAGCACTTGAACAGCATCAACATTGACAAAATTATCATCAGTCAATTGCAAAAGACAGCTTTACTTGGAAAAGCTTACTGTGATGTCTCTTTTACACCATCAAACAATCACATCTGACTATCTCCTGGGGAAGCACTTGATAGGTGATAAAAATATGAAATCCAGTCTACAAATCTGGGTAATTGTGAAACTTCACCTTTCACTAAGTTGACACCCACCACCACCACCACCACCACCACCACCAATTTTAATATCTTTTTAATATGCAGTGCTTGAAATCCTGGCATCATTTTTAAAACACTGGGAATATGACTCAGACCTATCAGAAAATTAAAATTAAATACCATATCCCCACCAACACTGGCAGGGCATGCTACTGTGTATAAACCCCACACTCATTAATGGATGATGTTACCTAGTCAGATAATGAAATGTCTGCAAGCAAACAACTAAGCTCAGAGACCACAAAGGACTCCAAAAATTAAATTAGGTTGGACATTCACTTATAAATTCTTGGAACATCATTTTGCAAGTATGTTGAATAATAATGCAATAGTAAAATATATTTAAGAGGTATCATGGCTCTACCTATTGGAAATATTGCCTAGCAGTTAATCCTTTATTTATTATATATGGTACTGAACTGTCCAAATTACAGCTTCAGATACAGTCAAGGCTCATTTGAGATTGCCTTTAATGAAATCTTTTTGTCAGCTGTCTAGAACTGAAGTAAATAACCTAATCAATATACTCTTTACTCTCTCCAAATGTACAATGAATCAATAGACCTTGAAAACATTTATTTGACTTGTTAAAAGGATATTACTTAAAACATTGTCCTAAGTGTTTTGTAGTTTATATCTGTCACATCCAAAACCAGGCTCAAATTATGTGGTAATGATTAATTAATTAATTAAAATATAGGCAAAATTCCAATAATATTCATTTCTAGTATGGAATTGCAATTTGGCAGTTACACTTCCTATTGTAAAGTAATACACACAGTCCTACAAAATGAGCAGTATATTTGTATCCATCAAGTCATATAAAAGGGACTTCTAGTTTGCTAAACCTGTTTTGATAAAATCTAACAGAAATACAACAATGATGGTGCGAGAGAGTGGACTAGTATGTTTCTATATGCTTAGATTTAGTAATAACTTAAAAACTGAGCTAGTTTTACATTTATGGTATATGAATCTTTTTTTTCTTTTTAAATTTTATTTTAATCACCATTATCTGTAACTTTTACACTATTGCGATTATATTTCAGAGTAGGACATGAGACAAATGCCAAACATAATTTGGTATTTCTCCCAAGTGCTGGAATAGAGAGAAGTCAGAGTTTGAAGACAGTGTTGTTGGTTGCGTTGAAGGAGTTTGGTTGTGGCACCAGGTATTTCTGCTTCTATTTTCATCTTGTTTTTATTTTTTATTTTGATATACTATTTTTATATTAAGTTATAAGCCCAGCAGAATTTTAGATGGAGCACATACGAGTAACAAAAGTATTTTAAATAAAGAAATCAATGGGGGATTTAATAAAAAAAAATAGAAAAGTGGTGAATAGCAGAAATAGCAAATGAATTAAGATCCCTAATCATTAAGGTGCCAGGCTAGAAAATGAGTTCTAATTCCACCTTAAGCATGAAAGCCAACTGGGTGTCTTTAGACCATTCTTTCTCACATCATAGGGTTGTTCTTGTGGCAGTGGTCAGTGGTGTGATTCAAAAATGTTTACTACTGGTTCTGTGGGCATGACTTGGTGGATGTGGTGTGGCTTAGTGGGCGTGGTGTGGCTTGTTGGGCATGGCTTGGCGGGTGTGGCAGGGGAAGGCTACTGTGAAATCTCCATTCTCTCCCCACTCCAGGCAAAGGTTACTGCAAAATCTCCATTTCTTCCCAATCAGGTCAGGAGGCAGAGAATAGATGGTGGTGGGGCCAGTCAGAGGTGGTATTTTCAGTTCTCTGAACTACTCAAAATTTCTGCTACCGGTTCTCTAGAAGTGGTCAGAACCTGCTGAATACCACCTATATCTTGTGGGGAAAATAGGAGAAGGCAGGTGTGCTGGTTGTGTTAGCTGCCTTGATTTATTTGTAAATAAATCAAGTCAAATCAATCAATAAATAAATTTGGGATGCAAATAAGTTAATAAGGCAAAGGTCTAGAAACCAGGATACTATGAGTTCCAGTCCTACCTTGCACATCTGGGTGACTTTGGATCAGTCACATTTTCTTATGGCAAATCGCTTTTGAAAATATTGCCAAGAAAATTGCAGGGATTTTTCCAGACAGTCAACATGAATAAGCACTGATTTAATAATAATAATCAAACAAATGCTATCTGAATTTGGTCTTTTCCCCAAACTTTGAAAGTAAAATTTGAATTGGAGTACCAAAGAGCTCCTGCCTGGAAGAGAACATGTTTGGCTGGAATACTGTCAGAATCCTGGCATGTTGCACGTAAAGGTGTTTTAGGGTATGAGTTAATAGGAAAAAATGCAAAGCTATTGATAGCAGCTTGTGATGGAGACAGCTGCCAAGGAAAGGTAAAGGAAAGAGAGATACTGAGAAGTATATTGCAGTTTGTTGGTTGCATATGAAACACTTGAATTCAAAAGGCGGAGCAAAAGATGGGTGGATGTTGTACAGATCATGCATAGGAGGAGGGTCCTAAAGTACTAGTCATGTACTACTGATCCATAAGAAGCCCCCATGTAATCCGTGCCAAAGTCTTGGATGTTTAGGAGATGACTAGCCAGAGCTCGAAGGTTGGGTCAAACTCATCATCAGTTTGGAATCCCTACACCCCTGAAAAAGACCTAAATGAAGCATCCCCCCTTGAAGTCCATTGACTCTTATCTGGAGTCCATTTGCCTTGACTGTTACTAGATCAGATTCTTGGTTAGAGATAGCATGGAAAAAACTTGCAGTGCTTTTGAATTCGATTTTGGCCCCTGGTTTCTTGCATCTATCACAATGCTTAATAGTGCTTGCTCATTTCACTCAGCTTTTCCAAACAAATATTGTGTGTGTGTGGGGGTGAGACGGTCTTTCTCGGTATATATGTGTAGGTTAACAATCGATGTTATGAAAAGTGATATATTTAAATGCAACTTGATTTTGTCAAACATCCAATATCTTGCTTTTGGCTGCATTGCACAAATGTTAAACTAGACACTGAAACTTGTGAAAGCAAAGGGAAAGCTAGTGTTATAAAGTGCATTTATCATGACATCTGATATTTTAATCTTGAGGTTATTATTATGAGTCAATGTTCTGCCATATCCCAAGCTGACTTTTATTCCAGCCAAAGCAGAGCAAATATCATTTTAATTAGCAGAATACCATAGCTGGTCAACAAATCTATCATTTTCTGGTTTTTAAAACTATAATAACACTATTTTGAAATAAGTAAAATAGTTATTTGTATGTAGTTATACTAATTGGTTTACTTGATTTCCCCAGGCAGATTTTCTTTTTCTAGCTTTATCCTGAGAAAATTTACTACCGACTGTTGTAGTATTTTGCTATGCCAAAAGTTATTGTCCTATCAAGGTAGGGAGAGGAATAGCCAGAATGCATAGCTGTTTGCTTCTTTGTACTGTATTTAATCATTTGTAATATGATAGTTATTAATGTGAGTTAGTATTATTTTCAGTTAATTGCTTTGAGTGGTACAAAAAAATAAAGCTATTAGGGAATTGGGATGTGGAAGTAACTTTTAAAAGAGGGAGGGTGATAGTGGAGTTGATTTTAAAAAAGTATACCGTGATTTGATTTAGGCTTTAAACGGGGTTACAAATAGTCCTTGAATTACAGCTACTCATTCAGCAACTGTTTGAAGTTACAGCAGTGCTAAAAATTGGTAATTCTGCCTTGTCTCCAAAGTTAGGGCTATTGAAGAGTACTGAAGAGTGCTGTCTTAAGCCCTATGTTGTGGCCAGCCACCCATCACCACAGCACAAAGCCACAGCCACCTTGCTGTGCTCTGCAGGTGTTGCCATGCCCAGCTGACCTTTTCCATTTTCCTATTGCTGAGGAGGAACATCCTATGTGAAACAGCTTCTGGCTGAGCCAGGCCTTCTTCCAAAGGTCTCCCACACTGTTTTCAAATAGTACATTGAGGCCACCAGGGCAGGAAGGCCAGCAGGGTAAACACTGTTGGATGACGCATTCAACAAAAATGGCGGAGCACAAGGCAACAAAAGAGAAGAGAGAGGGGGAGATAGGCAGCTGAGATAGGTAGTCAAAGAGAAAGTTTAACTTACCAAGGCTCGAGGCTGGGAGAGACCAGGTTGAAAGTGTCTTGGATTGGGATAGTTCCTCACCTAATGACTTCTTTAATCTGTTTAACAACAGCAATGGGGAGTGCAAAGTTTGGCATCACTAAGCAATGAAGTCACATGATGTTGCACTTTAAGTGCACATTACTTAGTGTTGGAAATTCCACTCCCAATTTCTGTTGTAACTTGATGATTACCTGAACTATACGCTGACCTTTCCTAACCTTTTCTCCTGAAAAATATATGGAAAGTGAAGTTAAAGTGATTTTTTTATAAATTATTTTGAGACAATCTAGTTTCATTCATTCATTCATTTCTTTGCTGCCCATCTCACAGTCCAAGACAACTCTGGGCACCTACAGTATTTGCTTTGCTATTAATTAGAAGCAAAACTTTTGTAGCCAAATATGTAGCTGATCCACTTTTTGTTGAACAGATGAACAAAACTTTCATTCAGCAAAATGTTTCTGATGGAGAAAGATTGGGAAGTGAATTTTGCAAGCGACTTCTCTCTCTACGGCTCTAGAACATATATGAAGTCCCTTTCAGTGGGACAAGGAATTTCAAGGGCATTGAAGAAAAAAGTTCCCTCACTTCATTCTGTTAACGATCCTATTTTTAGGGTTAAATCTGTTCAGACAAGGAAGGATCCAATTGAAAAAAGTGATGAATCTCAATGAACATTGGTGTGTATATATATATATATATATATATATATGTATGTATGTATGTATGTATGTATGTATGTATGTATGTATATATGTATGTATATATGTATGTATATATGTATATGTGTATATGTGTATGTGTGTATGTGTGTATGTGTGTATGTGTGTATGTGTGTGTGTGTGTATGTGTATATATGTATATATGTATATATGTATATATGTATATATGTATATATGTATATATGTATATATGTATATATGTATATATGTATATATGTATATATGTATATATGTATATATGTATATATGTATATATGTATATATGTATATATGTATATATGTATATATGTATATATGTATATATGTATATATGTATATATGTATATATGTATATATGTATATATGTATATATGTATATATGTATATATGTATATATGTATATATGTATATATGTATATATGTATATATGTATATATGTATATATGTATATATGTATATATGTATATATGTATATATGTATTATATTTATGCTGATAAATAAATAAAGGGAGACTAGTATACCGGTAGATCTATTTCAAGCTATTTAGCTCTCATCAGCTAGCCACACCCTTGTTGGGAAGCGAAATCGAATGTGGCTAGCTGATGAGAGCTAAATAGCTTGAAATAGATCTATACTAGTCTCCCTTTATTTATTTATCAGCATAAATATAACAAATGTAACAAAAAGGCAACAGTAAAAAATATTGGGTTTCTGTCTGGATGGTCTCTTGTGACGAGCCGAAGACAGAGAGTGGAAGTGTGACCTTCCTCCCATATTTGGGCATATATATATATATATATATATATATATATATATATATATATATATATATATATATATATATATATATATATATATATATATATATATATATATATATATATATATATATATATATATATATATATATATATATATATTGGAAAAAAACATTTTACAAATGTTTACTTCCCTCCCCCTACCCTCCCCACCCAAACCCCACCCCACCCCAACCTTCCCCCACCCCCGACTTCCCAGAACCAATACAGGGTATAAATCTTTAACAAAAATATTCTAAAATAAACTTTTTTAAAAAAAGTTAATATCCTCTTTCATTTGAGCTTTAACTCCTCTTTGCTAGGCTAGCTCTAAACAGATTATGTCATTCCTTGTTTCTTCAGTCATAAGCTATCTGGAATTTCTTAGTCCCATATTTATTTTGAGTATAGTCAATCCATCTTCTCCACTCCAATTTATATCTCTCATTGGAATGGTCCTTGAGATATGCTGATATTTTAGACATCTCTGCTGTTTGTTACTTTTAATGTCCATTCTTGAATAGTAGGCAAATTTTCCTTCTTCCAGTATTGCGCCATGCATATATATATATATTTTAATGTATTATTTTGGTTCATACAACTGATACTTTTCTGGGTTACCTTGATTGAATGTCCCTGGTGAACTGAAAGCTCAATAATCATCTCCAAATAGCCCATAATGGACAAGCACTACATAAAATCCCATGTACACTCTCTCCAATCCTATGCTTATGCATTTGATTTTCTATCCAGTTTCAAGGCTTACACATACCTATATTTACATACAAATATGCACATATCACACACACACAGACACACACATATACATATATACATATATACATACACACACACACACACACACACACACACACACATATATTGCTGCCATGGTTAGCACAGTCACATGGTCATCACTTCAATGTTTTCTGACTTCCTACCAAGAAAGTCAATGGGGAAGCAGGCAGGAAGTCAAAAGTCGTTCCTGCTGCCACTGCTTTTTTGTATGCCCACAGCAGCGATGGGTTCCTGCCAATTCTAACCTCTTCTATAGAAGAGGTTCCACAAATCTACAGTGCCGTTTAGAACCTGTTTCAGCTCCCTCCCCCCGCCCGTCCGCAATGAAGAGTGCGGACGGGCGGGGGAATTCTGGGAGGAATTCTGGGAGTTGAAGTCCACAAGTCTTAAAGCTGTCAAGTTTGAACACCCCTGGGGTTCTTTTCTAAAGGGTTAGGAGTGCAAGGGTCTTGTAACTTGACAGCTTTAAGACTTGTGTCTTAAAGGTTCCAAAAAGTTTTGAAACCCACCACTGGCCCACAGTCATTCCGTTTCTCTGTTTGGGTATGGAAATATGTTTGAAATGATGACACAATAGATCAGAGGTTGTCTAGCTATAACTACAAGTTTAATCCTTTCTATTTCATTTCATTACACACACACACGATATTGAATCAAATCTACTGACTGTATAAATGACAAATGACAATGACCTTAGCCGACCTTTTGTAAATAATTTGTGAATCTTCCTAGTGCATTTTCAAATAGATAAACTGTTATTTAAGATAGAAAGTTTTCATACCCATTAACAGGATCCACCACAATTCCTCGTGGGTGAGACATGCCACCTTCCAGTAGAGTTTTACGGCTCTGAGAAGCTTTCTCTAGCCTGGCAACATTAATTGTTTTCCTGTAACCATCATTTGTCCAAAACAAATTATTTCCAATCCAGTCTATTGCAATACCTTCTACATTATCGAGATCTGTGTAAACAAGCAATATAAATATATAGATATATAATTTTGTGTGCATGTGCACATAAGTGTGTATAATATTAGGTACACTAGTATTCTCAATATAATTCAAGTTATTTATATAATCATAAATAATCATAGTTATTTATAATTATAATTGCTGTCACATTTCACAAAATAATCAATAACAAGATAAAGCTAATACATCCTTTATAGAAGCCTAAGAAAATAGTGGCCATAATCTTAATCTGACTATAATCATAATATTCATGATACCGAATATTTAAAGTGACCAGTTTTAAGGTACAAATAGCTTTGAACTTATTGTCTGCAGTATGACTCTAGGGGCAAGCCTTCGAAGCAAGAAATACCGGTATATGAAAGTGAAAGAGGTTAATGACAGCAATGCTGAATCTAGAACAATTCTTTATAATGGAACCAAGTTGTACTGTTGATAATTTTCTGGAATGGTGTGAATTGCAATGCTATGTATGGATTGCAATGATATGTTTTTTCAACATTTATTTATTTGATTTATATCCAGCCTTTTCTTTGAGGAGTTTAAAATAGCATGAAGAATGATTCAAATACTTTTCTGGCATAGTCTATCTAAAGGCAATGGAGTATCATTAATTATCCCTTACTAGTTTCTTTTATCATGATATAAAATATCCTGGCAATAAAATAATAAGTGACAGAACATATGCATTATAAATGAATAAAAGTCTATGGTAAGTAAATTAACAGTATTTGATGGATAATACCGTGTTAGTGCAAATAATTACATTGATCATATCAGTTGGGGAATAAACCTATGTTTAGTGCAAATAATTACATTGATCATATCAGTTGGGGAATAAATCTATGTTTAGTGCAAATAATTACATTGAACATATCAGTTGGGGAATAAACCTATGTTTAGCTTATCTAAAATAACTATTACATGTATGTATATGTGTATGTACATATATGTATATTGTGTGTTTGTGTGTGCGCGTGCGCATGCGCGCACACGTGAGTATCTATATTTAAAAAAATAAGCAAGACAGGGAATTCATTAAGCCAGCTAGATCATTAGAACAGCCGCTTTTTAGAATATATAACAATTCATCAAACATTTCCAATTAAAATCTATCTATTTTCATCTGTTTCTATATTTTTTTATTGAGTAGCATCAAAGATGACATTTTCAAGAGTAATTAAACATGTTAGGTACTGCAATATATTTAGCAGAAAACCAGCTCACTTTCCAGCATGGATGATTAATTTGTTGTTTTGCTTTTGAACTTTCAAAGAAAATTGTAATATAGACTATGCAACATTATTCTAAAACCAAATTACATATTGAAACTTCATATTCCTCACTCATTGCACATAATTACTTTTCTACTATTTCATCATAACCAAGGACACACTCCTATAGGTTTTAAAGAAGGAAAGAAGTGATGCATTGTAACATTACAATTAAAAACTAAGGAAACTTCTTAGTTCTACTTAGTAAGAGAATATAAATGATATAAGAAGTACTGCAGAAAGAGGAAGGATTATTATTCTCCATATGAAAACATAATTAATATTAAGGAATATAGAAGAAAATTTCTCTTGACAAAGTTTTTGAATGTGAACTGGGAGTGCAAAGTTCCCCAAAATGTTAAGCACACCAGGGTGCCTAATGTCCCTATCCTACTTTCCCCATTTAATTGTACCAATTTTCTGTGTTCTTATTCATGTTTATTCTTATTCCTGTTATCTTGAACATGAGTGACAAACTAAATAAAGAAACAAATAAGAAATATTACAAGGGAAGGGTGGAAACCACATGCATAGAAAAAAAATGCAACAGTTATTCTTGTCCCTAAGTATTTGGTAAAGTACAGGTGAAACTCAAAAAATTAGAATATCGTGCAAAAGTTCATTTATTTCAGTAATGCAACTTAAAATGTGAAACTAATGAGATAGACTCATTACATGCAAAGCAAGATAGTTCAAGCTGTGATTTGTCATAATTGTGATAATTATGGCTTACAGCTCATGAAAACCCCAAATCCACAATCTCAGAAAATTAGAATATTGTGAAAAGGTGCAATATTCTAGGCTCAAGGTGTCCCACTCTAATCAGCTAATTAAGCCGTAACACCTGCAAAGGGTTCCTGAGCCTTTAAATGGTTTGGTTCAATAGGAATCACAATCATGGGAAAGACTGCTGACCTGACAGTTGTGCAGAAAACCATCATTGACACCCTCATAAGGAGGGAAAGCCTCAAAAAGTAATTGCAAAAGAGGTTGGATGTTCCCAAAGTGCTGTATCAAAGCACATTTATGGAAAGTTATGTGGAAGGGAAAAGTGTGGAAGAAAAAGGTGCACAAGCAGCAGGGATGATTGCAGCCTGGAGAGGATTGTCAGGAAAAGGCCATTCAAAAGTGTTGGGGACTTTCACAAGGAGTGGACTGAGGCTGGAGTCAGTGCATCAAGAGCCACCACACACAGACGGATCCTGGACATGTTCTTCAAATGTCATATTCCTCTTGTCAAGCCGCTCCTGAACAACAAACAACGTCAGAAGCATCTTACCTGGGCTAAAGAAAAACAGACCTGGTCTGTTGCTCTGTGGTCCAAAGTCCTCTTTTCTGATGAGAGCTACTTTTGCAGCTCATTTGGAAACAAAGGACCCAGAATATAGAGGAAGAATGGAGAAACACACACTGCAAGATGCTTGAAGTCCAGTGTAAAGTTTCCACAGTCTATGTTTATTTTGGGGAGCCATGTCATCTGCTGGTGTTGGTCCACTGTGCTTCATTAAGTCCAGGGTCAGCGCAGCCATCTACCAGGAGATTTTGGAGCACTTCATGCTTCCTTCCGCAGACGAGCTTTATGGGGATGCTGACTTCATTTTCCAGCAGGACTTGGCATCTGCCCACAGTGCCAAAAGCACTAAAACCTGGTTCAATGACCGTGGGATTACTGTGCTTGATTTGCCAGCAAACTCGCCTGACCTGAACCCCATAGAGAATCTATGGGGCATTGCCAAGAGAAAGATGAGAGACATGAGACCGAACAATGCAGAAGAGCTGAAGGCCGCTATTGAAGCATCCTGGTCTTCCATAGCATTTCAGCAATGCCACAGGCTGATAGCTTCCATGCCACGCTGCATTGAGACAGTAATTGCTGCAAAAGGGGCCCAAGCCAAGTACTGAGTACATATGCATGCTTATACTTTTCAGAGGTCCGATATTGTTCTATGCACAATCCTTGTTTTATATATTGCATGTAATATTCCAATTTTCTGAGATTGTGGATTTGGGCTTTTCATGAGCTCTAAGCAATAATCATCACAATAATGACAAATCATGGCTTGAACTATTTTGCTTTTCCCAAAGGTGCCTTTTTCCAAGAGGCAATTGGACTTTGTTTTTTCTTTGAAGACATTTTGCTTCTCATCCAAGAAGCTTCTTCAGCTCTGAATGGTTGGTGGGGAATGGAAGGATTTATACTCCTTGTAGACAGCTGGTCATTTGCATTCTTTTAGAAATTTTTTAACGCCACCTGGAGGTTTATTCTGTGTCCTCATGGTCACCTGAGTAGTGTAAATTGGTGTAGAGCCTTCTTGGAACTGTTGAAAGGACTGTGTTGTAGATTGGAGATAGACAATGTTGTATCCCTCCCTCTCTGTTGAGAGAGGGATGTTCAATTTTGACATATAGTAGATGAACTCTTTCACCCCTATTTCAAACCAGTGATCCTCTGTCCAAAATATGGACATTGTTGCCTTCAAAAGAGTGGCCTGTGTCTTTTACATGCAGAAGGACTGCTGAATCTAGTCCTGATGTGTTTGTTCTCCTATGTTGTGCCATGCATTTATGAAGTGTTTCATTTTCCCAATGTACAGATCTGCACATGGTCCACTGCATTGTACCGCATATACCATCTTGCTCAGTTTCTGTCTGGGTGTTTCTCCCCAAGGACAAATGCCCTGACATCTGTTGCCCAACTTGTTCTGCAGCCGCTTGCAGTTGGACGTCATGTGACACATTGTGCCGGTGCTGCCACTTGTGGCAGGATGCTGCATGGTGCATTGTGCCGGTGCTGCTGCTTGCAACAGGAGGCCTCATGGCACCTCATGCCAGTGCCATCACTTGTTGCAGGATGCCATGTGCATGCCGCTTGCATTTGCAATGGCACACCACATCACATGGCCACCTGCCATGAGTAGTGGCACTGGCACAACATGCCATGTGGCTTCAGGATGCAAGCACTGGCACCAGCCTGACAAGCCACATAGTACACTGCCACAAGTGGCAGCACCATCAAAATGCAGCATGAGGCATCCTGCCACAAATGGCAGCACTGGCGTGAGACATCACATGGCCTCCTGCCGCAAGCTTCTGCACAGAAGAAGTCAGGCAGAAGCACAACAGGTGTCAGGCCCTGAGCGGCCTGGCTGCAGTGATTCTAAAATAAATAAAGACCTGGTGCCTCTCTTGTAGGGGAAAAAAAAGTATAAGACTGTCTTATTTTCGGGGAAACAACAGTAGGGATATTAAATCTGATACTACTCACTGTTGAATCAGAAGTATTCCAATTTCCATTAAATATTGATTTTCCTTGTTTTATGATAGTTTTGTAATATTTATTTGGCACAATTGAGAAATTATTTTATGATAAATACAATGAAAGGTGTAATAAAACAGAAATATTGAGAAATAATATTAGTACTGCACTTCCTCTTCTCAGGCTAAGCTATGAATGTCCAAATTCAACTATAGACGGGATCAATTGTCTTGAAAATGGCAGAAACCTGACACAGCAAGGCTAAATTAAATCTTAAACTAAAATGGCACAGTTAACTGTTTGAAAGTGCTAGTTCTCCCCTAAACTCATAGCATTTCTGCTTCCTCCTGTCCTTGTCAGGTTCTAAAAGCTTTTTTGTCCTGTGCTTCATGCACTGAACCTGAGCAGATGCTGGTTGTTGGTATAACTTATATCCCTGCCCTTAGAATTGCTGGCCTCTGGCTTTTCTTTCACAGCTGGGAAAGAAGGAAGAAAACTTGATGGTATCATGTAGACTTTGAAATTTCTTCTGAAATTGGTGAAGATGTTTAAATAATT
Source organism: Thamnophis sirtalis (assembly GCF_051295495.1). NCBI lineage: Eukaryota > Metazoa > Chordata > Lepidosauria > Squamata > Natricidae > Thamnophis > Thamnophis sirtalis. Next base: position 40,998,912 of record NW_028261381.1, on the reverse strand, counting down.
GATTGACTTTGCTTTGGTTAGTACCAAGATATCATTTCTCCTAAGAATATCCTGAAATTATCTCCATTGGTAGTGTATGTTAAAAATGCAGACTATTTTAAATCCCAGCCATCCAGTAATATATAATCAAAACATTCTGGACAACAATGATTCTGCAGTTATGAAAGCGAAATCTTAAACTTTCAGAGTTTTAAAATAAATAAGCAAACTTAACTTAATGCCTATTCTTGAAAATGCTTGAGTGAAAATTTCAGTTTCCAATATTCTATTGAAATCTTTCCATGTATTACTTACCATCCTTCAGGATTGTTTCACGGCCAGAGCCATCAACTTTCTGACGTCCTATCAAGAAACTAGTAGTGTCTGCAAAGTATATGTAATTGGTTTCAGCATGATAATCCAAAGCTCGAGGATTGACCAAATTTTCTATAGGGATCATATGTTCATCAGCTATTTTGGTATTTAGATCCATTCCTTGAATGATGCCTGGACGTCCTTTCCCATAAAACAGGAACAATTCATTCTTTAGTCCTACATAAAAGAGTATTTAAAACTTAAATCACAAATATTTCATAATTTATTTAGACTAAAAATGAAAGCTGCTTTATTTAATGCTAAAACTTTTTGTTTATAATTAAGATCTTACATATTCTGAAGGCATCTAAGCTAAGAATGATTGGTCAATTAAGCCAATTAAATTTGTTAAATTTAATTAAAACAGTTATTTCTGTTACATCTAATTGATTACTGCTTTTTATATCAATATTTCAAAAGTCCAAAAGAACATAAGACTATTGTTAGTGCAAACTGGATTTGTATAATGTTGCATTAAATGGATCTATTGTTTGCTATTAACATGTAATAATAATGTAAAGACACAATTTAATTTTTATTTTTAAATTCAAAAACTGAAGCAGAATATCACAAAGTAATAGACTATAGTTTTTTACCTGAATATATATAAATAAATACTTATATATTCAATTACTGTCTTCATAAACATATTGCAACTTGCAATCGATATTGAAAATACAAGCACCCAGAGCAACTAGTATTTAAAACTTTTTTTTAAATCTATGGATTCAGTTAAAAATTGTAAGTAAAATTTTGGCTATATAACTTGAATTATGGTAGTTTTTGCATAGGTTCACACAGGTTATCAGGATACAAAATGCAAACTTATGATAGGACTCAACAAACATACTATCCTGTAGGAGACAAGAATAACAAGAAATAATGAAATATGTTTCTGCTGCTACAAGGTCCAGTCCATTCATACATACAGATTAACAGAGTTGGAAGGACTCTTTAGGTCATCTAGTTCAACCCATCCGAGCAGGAGACCCTACACTATTTCTGACAGATGGCAGTCCAGTCTCTTCTTGAAAGCTTCCAGTGATGAAGCTCCCACAACTTCTTAAGGCAAGCTATTCCATTGATTGATTGTTAGTATCAGAAAATTTCTCCTTATTTCCAGGTTGAATCTCTCCTTGTTCAATTTCCATCCATTATTCCTTGTCTGGCCTTCAGGTGCTTTGGAAAATAGCTTGATCCCCATCTCTCTGTAGCAGCCCCTCAAACATTAGAACATTGCTATCATGACACTCCTGGTCCTTCTCTTCACTAGACTAGCCATGTCCAGTTCCTGCAACTGTTCATCGTATGTTTTAGCCTCCAGTTCCCTAATCACCTTGGTTGCTCTTCTCTGCACTCTTTCTAGAGTCTCAACATCTTTTTTTTTATAGTGTGGTGACAAAAACTGAGTGCAGTATTCTAGGTGTGATCTTACTAAGGCTTTAGAGAGTGGTATTAGTACCACACTTGATCTTGATTGTATTGCTTTAATATGGTAAGAACATACTGCTGAACACATTCCACTAGCTAACTTTTAGCTCATGCAACTGGTATTATTAATTATTTTATTTAATATAAAGAATTCTACTCCAAACACAAATTCTTTCTGGTAAAGTGTTTGATATCAGAAAACATACTTTTGCATGATCTGCCATCACTTCCCAAGACAAAGCCCATCCGGCAGCGACAAGTCCTGCTTTTATAGCTGCTGCTGAGCAAACAGATGTGTGAACATCTACCTGCCCTTCCATGCTGGTCTAGTTCACATGCATGGCTTCTTACTGGAAGAGATAAAAAGAACAAATTGGAGATTCTTTAAAAAAAATAATGATGATCAAATTCCATAAGGCAAAATATAAACCTGAATGTTTCAATGTCTTATTCATACTCAATGCGAAGTATTTAAACAGTTATTATTTAAAAAATATTACAGAACAATCTTTATTTTATAGGAGGACACAGATATAATTTTGATTTTAAACATACAAAAAGGGAATGCATAAAAATATTATGGTGATAAACTCTGACATTTAGCTTCTATTCTTTTTTTATTCAATATTTTTGAAAAAAAAAAACTTTTACAAATGTTTAGTTCCCACCCCCCACCCTCCCACCCCAAACCTCCCAACCTTCCCCCTCCCCCCGACTTCCCAGAACCAATACAGGGTATAAATATTTAACAAAGAGAATCTAAAGTACAATTTAAGAAAGAAAAAAAATATATGGTGAACAATGTATTTCCATTGAACTCTAGCTCCTCCTTGCTGGACTAAGTCTAGATAACTTATAATTCCTGATCTTCTATTCTTAATCACATTTCTTCATTTATTTCCATGATAGTTTGTATTGAATGAGGTCCTACTTTCTGTTTATCAACCATATAACTGATATGTTTTAAATCAGAAAGAGCTTGGGAGATTGGGGTGTGTAGGTAAGATACTGCTTAGGGAATGGTCAAATTAGAGAGGGCATCACTTCCAGCTACGTAATGGACAAAAAAAGAGATTCAGAAGGGACTCTCCCTAACTTCTCAGGTTTAAAAGAGACCCTGGGAGATTTGCAAGATTCTGTTAAGATAACTTTACAATAAAGTACTGTTAGCCATCTGATCATGTTTCCTGTCTGGTCTGCTTGGGAAGACTAACAATATACATGCATTATAATTTCCGTGTGGCTACTGTTGTTATATCACTTGATTTTTCATGAACCTAAGCATACTTCAAAAATGTTTCATAATTATTTGGAAGAAGTGAATGGGATCATACACAAATGCAAACTCGGCAACTTCTGTAAAAATCTGGAAAAAGATGTTACTGTTTTAAGGAACCATCACGTTCAAGCAATTATTCAAGCAGCAGTGCTATTTTTCTGGGATAAAAGGAATATGGGGAAAAAAAGTCATATGCATTTTAGTGAACAGTAAAAAGATACATGTCTCTGCAAGTTCAAGATCTAGAAACCTTGTTTACAAACCTTTCCCAAAAGTATGTAGCCCTAACATGTACATATTTCAGGGGTTTTTTAATTGTTGCATTAATGCAAAAGAAGAGACTATTGTTTTAATTGTTTAACAGCAGTCATAACAATATTAAACGTGTATTAAAAAGACGATAGCAATGATAATAGTTAAAATAGTACATGAAGTCAAAAATTACATCTGCACTATGATTTGAGAGAAAGGACGAAGGGGAAAAACATAACAAAAGGGTAAGAAAAATCTTCCTAAAAAGAATTGTAAACTTAGAATTTAGTTATTGATACCAACCAAACTTTTGGGATAACTTGGAGTGGAGCAGCTGTGCAAGCAAAGCCACCATTGCTACTGAGTAGCAAATTGCTATCCTATTGCTTCAGGGGGGGGAAATCACCCTAATTTTCTTCAGCTTTTATCAGTTCTTGTGCCCTTATAGGATTGGGGTTACTGAAGAAAGTGAATAAATTGGAAGGTAGTTGGAAGGTTACAGATTACAGATTAGGAAGAACTGAAGATATCTGCTGCATTCTTAATCATGTCAAGACACTCATTAAAAAACATTAAAAAGACACTGAGAAATTCTATTATATGTCATAGAGAGATCAAGTTACATGACTGGACCTTGCACTCCATCTAATTTAAAGGGGGGAATGAATTCTAATGAAAAACCAACACTGAGAATTTGGTAGCACAGATCTTTGCATGATTTCTCAAACTTTTACATCAGAAAATGAAGTTTGCACAGTTTGATATTTGACGTAAATCTCATCCTAAGCCCAAATTTAAACCTTTTAGTAGCCAAATTTGATTTGGCTGGAAGTAGGCTAGTTTTTGAATGGAGAAGGATAGCATGATTCTTAGTAGCCTAAGACATGAAATTAATATATTATGATGAATATACATTATAATTCTGGTTCTAAAAAAGAAGACAGGGAACCAATTTTGCTTTTACTAATGGAAAAAATGGCTGAATTTGTTAACTTTTCGTGCAACATTTTATGCACCAACAATTTATAATCCCATTATTTTTTTTAATTAGGACTAGACACTTCTAATAAGGAAAACAACTTTGAAGTGAAGGAGTTAGTTAATGATATGTGGAGGCTTGCTCAAATGTAATGAAAATAAATTCTTAGGAACTTGTCCAAAGAAGACCACAACTTTCCACTTTTCACAATTAATTACTACTAAGTTTGCAATCCAATCAGTCATAAAGAAAACCACTATTAACATCATAAGTAATAACATTTCCTTTCAAATATGTTCATATTCTGATTGGAACAAAGCACCTTCTTCTCAGCTCTGAGACCCAAATGTCACCAAAACAACATCTTTTTTTTTCCAACAAAAAAATTGATTTGTTTTTTCCAGATGCTCTGATAATCCATCAAACTGGCTAGTTAATGGCAGATCCACCAAGTAGGTGAAATTATTTAAATAGATTAGTACTCAATTTCAATCCTCACTTGCCGATGGTGTTGTGAATTGATTTTTGTTAGATGGGTAGCTATACAGATATGCAAAATACATAAATTAAAAAAGAGAAATCAGGTCTATAATTACCATAATAGAAAGAAATGTATTAAAAGACTGTGCAGACTTTAGAAAGTTAAAACCGATACAATAGAGAAAGATAATGAGCAAATAGATAAAAATAAAAATTAAGGACTGCAGAGCGATTTTAAAATAATAAAGTTCAAAGAAATAGTGTTTATATTAGTAAATAAGTGCATATTTGAAATGGAATAAATTCTGAATTTGAAAAGAAAAACGGATTTTTGTGGAAAGGGATGTACTGTATTTTTCAGAGTATAAAATGCACCGGAGTGTAAGATACACCTCAGTTTGGGGAGAGGAAAATAGGGGAAAAAATCTGCCTACCAGATATTCATCTGGCTAGCATCCTTAGTCTGGTCAGCTTCAGCACATAGGTTTGCTGGTTTTGAGCAAACGCTTGCACGCTTTTTATCCCCTGGTTGGGGGATAAAAGATAGCATCTAAAGCACAGCTGATTGTCAGAGAGAGAAGCAATGAGAAACCCAGGGGAAGCCTGAAAGATCGCTTCATTTGCTAGCACCTCTTAGGGCTAAAAAAAGCTTCTAAACACACTTGATTGTAGCAGGGAGGAACAATGAGAAAAGCAGGCAAAGCATGGAAGATCACTCGTTAGCGCCTCTTTAGGGCTGAAAAAAAGCTTCCAAAAAGCTACATTCGGAGTACAGGTGAAACTTGAAAAATTAGAATATCATGCAAAAGTTCATTATTTCAGTAATGCAACTTAAAAGGTGAAACTAATATATTAGATAGACTCATTACAGGCAAAGCAAGATAGTTCAAGCTGTGATTTGTCATAATTGTGATGATTATGGCTTACAGCTCATAAAAACCCCAAATCCACAATCTCAGAAAATTAAAATATTGTGAAAAGGTGAAATATTCTAGGCTCAAAGTGTCTCACTCTAATCAGCTAATTAAGCCATAACACCTGCAAAGGGTTCCCGAGCCTTTAAATGGTTTTTCAGTTTGGTTCAGTAGGAATCACAATCATGGGAAAGACTGCTGACCTGACAGTTGTGCAGAAAACCATCATTGACACCCTCATAAGGAGGGAAAGCCTCAAAAAGTAATTGCAAAAGAGGTTGGATGTTCCCAAAGTGCTGTATCAAAGCACATTTATGGAAAGTTATGTGGAAGGGAAAAGTGTGGAAGAAAAAGGTGCACAAGCAGCAGGGATGATTGCAGCCTGGAGAGGATTGTCAGGAAAAGGCCATTCAAAAGTGTTGGGGACTTTCACAAGGAGTGGACTGAGGCTGGAGTCAGTGCATCAAGAGCCACAGACGGATCCTGGACATGGGCTTCAAATGTCGTAGTGCTCTTGTCAAGCCGCTCCTGAACAACAAACAACGTCAGAAGCATCTTACCTGGCTAAAGAAAAACAGACCGGGTCTGTTGCTCCATGGTCCAAAGTCCTATTTTCTGATATGAGCAACTTTTGCATCTCTTTTGGAAACAAAGGACCCAGAATATAGAGGAAGAATGGAGAGGCACACACTGCAAGATGCTTGAAGTCCAGTGTAAAGTTTCCACAGTCTATGTTTATTTTGGGGAGCCATGTCATCTGCTGGTGTTGGTCCACTGTGCTTCATTAAGTCCAAGGTTAGCGCAGCCATCTAACTGGAGATTTTGTAGCACTTCATGCTTCCTTCTGTAGACGAGCTTTATGGGGATGCTGACCTCTTTTTCCAGCAGGACTTGGCATCTGCCCACAGTGCCAAAAGCACCAAAACTTGGTTCAATGGCCGTGGGATTACAGTGCTTGATTGGCCAGCAAACTCGCCTGACCTGAACCCCATAGAGAACCTATGGAGCATTGCCAAAAGAAAGATGAGAGACATGAGACTGAACAATGCAGAAAAGCTGAAGGCCGCTATTGAAGCATCCTGGTCTTCCATAATACATCAGCAATGCCACAGGCTGATAGCTTCCATGCCACGCTGCATTGAGGCAGTAATTGCTGCAAAAGGGGCCCAAGCCAAGTACTGAGTACATATGCATGCTTATACTTTTCAGAGGTCTGATATTGTTCTATGCACAATCCTTGTTTTATAGATTGCATGTAATATTCCAATTTTCTGAGATTGTGGATTTGGGCTTTTCATGAGCTCTAAGCAATAATCATCACAATAATGACAAATCACAGCTTGAACAATTTTACTTTGCATGTAATGAGTCAATCTCATATATTAGTTTCACCTTTTAAGTTGCATTACTGAAATAATGAACTTTTGCATGATATTCTAATTTTTCGAGTTTCACCTCTATAAGATGCACCCAATTTTTCAGCCTCTTTTTGTGGGGGAAAAGTGCATCTTATGCTCTGAAAAATATGGTATCCTGTCAATATATCCACAACAAAGATGTGTGTATAAATGAAGCATAAATCTGACCAAGGAAAAGTTAATTTAGGAAAAATAAAAATAGCAATATTAAAAACAAGGGCTGATAAATCATAATAAAAGTGGGTATTTAATATTCCAAGAAGCATATGCCTGAATGTAATGCAAATTACAGTAATCTATGTAATTTTTTGCAACACAATTGTAAATGTTTGCTAAAAATGGACTTTCCACCATTAAAAAAGAGTATCATTTAATATTAAAAGGAAAGAACAATGCAGCTAAATTGCTGGAACTTATGCAACTTAGAGCAAAGAAAATGCATGCATAATAATAATAAAAAGCAATCCTGCAAAATGGTTTGGACATATAGATGTTCTCTGAATAAAAATAAATAAATGACGAGGATTTAACAATTAGATTGAAATTTGTTACCTGAAGAAACAAATAGAATTGAAGTGTAACTCTTTTCTCAAACGAAACAGTTTTCTAAAGATTGAATTAAAACAGCCCTTAGAGTAAGGTGACCAGATTTTCAGATTGGTAAAGATGGACACCATTGACCAGGGGTGGGGGTGGGGGCTTGATTAAAAATTTTATTTTTTGTCAAAAGGTCACCCGAGGACACTGAAACCAGCATAAATACGAATCTGTTGCCAAACAAAATTTTGATCACATGACCATGAGGATGCTGCAACGGTCGCTAAGTGTGAAAAATGGTCGCAACGGTCGCTAAGTGTGAAAAATGGTCTTCAGTCACTTTTTTCAATGCCATTGTAACTTTGGTCACTAAATGTTTTCCCCCTCCTCGAGACTCCTCACTTCTTCCTTCATTCCTCTTGCTTATTTACCTTCACATTATCTGTCTTCTGCTCTTTCCCTCTGTTCCTTCCTTTCTCCTTCCATCCTCTCTTCTTTCCTCACTCACTCCCTTCCTCCTTTTTTCTCTTCCTTCCTCCTTCCATTCTTTCAGCTTCATTTCTTTTGCCTATCTACCTTCTCTGTCTTTCTGCTCTTTCCATTTCTCTCTTCCTCTTCACTTCTGTTCCTTCCTTCTTCCCTCCTTTCCTATTTCTTCCTTCTTCCTTCCTTCTGCCTATCTACCTTCACCTTCTCTGTCTTTCTGCTCTTTCCCTGTCTTCCCCTTTTCTCCCTCCCTCCCTTCTTTCCTTTCTAGTTCCATCTTTTCTTCTTTCCTCTCTCCCTCTTTTTCTTTTTTCCTTCCTTCCTCCTTCCTCTTGCCTATCAACTTCATACTTTTTGTCTTTCTGCTCTTTCCCTCTCTTCCCCTTTTCTTCCTACCTCCTTCCCTCTTTTCTCCCTCCCTTCTTCTTTTTCTTCCTTTCTTCTTCCATCTTCCTCCTTCTCCTTCCATTCTTTCTCCTTCCATCCATCTTTTCTCCTTCCATCTTCTCCCCCCCTCCCTTCTTCTTTTCCTTCCCCCCTCCCTCCTTCCTTCCTCTCCTTCCATTTCTCGCACACAGGAAGGGGAGGGGGGATTTCTAGTCGCTTTCACAGCATAATTTCTTTATCTAACTTTTAAAAAACAGTGTGCAAATCAAATGAGATTTCGTAACCTGCGAAGCACCAAGTTATTATCTTCTGTTGTTGTTACAAATTCGCAGCTACTCCATTCTTTCCGATAGGGAACTGCATTTCCCAAGATGCTTCAGGTCCTCAAAGCGCTGAACGCGGTTTTGCAATTGACTCCAGCGAGGCCCGGTAGCCGCCGGCTGGGGTGGCTGTCAGGGCGCTGCGGAGCGGACGCGCCGTTTGTTACTGCTTCCAGCAATTGAGATGGACGAGGGAAGCTACTGAAATGGCTGCTGGCCGCTGGAGAGCGAGGCAGCTGCCGGCCGTTTCACCTCGTGCAGAGAACTTCCACTTGGTCCCAGGGCTTCTGCCGGGCAGCACAAGCCCCGGAACCGAGTGGAAGTTCTCTGCGCGACTGAAACGGACGCCACGGCAGGAGAGCAAGGCGGCAGCATGCCGTTTCACCTCGTGCAGAGAACTTCCACTCGGTCCCGGGGCTTCTGCCGGGCAGCGGCAGCCCCAGAAGCAAGTGGAAGTTCTCTGCGGGACTGAAACGGACGCCACGGCAGGAGAGCGAGGCGGCGGCGTGCCGTTTCACATCGCGCATTGAACTTCCACTCGGTCCCAGGGCTTCTGCCGGGTGGTGGCAGCCCCGGAAGTGAGTGGAAGTTCTCTGCGTGACTGAAACGGATGCCGCGGCAGGAGAGCGAGGCGGCGGCGTGCCGTTTCACCTCGCACAGAGAACTTCCACTCGGTTCCGGGGCTTTTGCCGGGCGGCAGCAGCCCCGGAAGCGAGTGGAATTTCTCTGCACGACTGAAACGGCCGCCGCCGCAGGAGAGCCGCAGGGGAGGTCGGCGGGACGCGACCACACCTCGCGGACTTGCAGTGTGGTTGCTGGGAACCACGCAGCACAGGCGCCGCCACGCCGGCAGAAGCTCCGTGAGTCCGTGACCGAGTGGAAGTTCTCTGTGCGAGCGGCGGCGGCTGTTTCACTCATGCAGAGAACTTCCACTCGTTCATGGAGATTCTGCCGCCTGTGGCGGCACAGCACAGGGGCTGGCTGTGATGCGAGGAGATGAAATGAACTCCGCAAAGGGGGAGAAGGAGGAGAGGAGGGCTGTCTCCTCCCCCCAGCACCTCCCGATTCCCACTAGTACCAATCCATAACATGATTACTCACCAGTGAGTAAGCGCAGCTGCAACCCCAAAAGATGAAATGAAATGGAGACTCGCGCAGGCGTGCTCAGCTAAGCAGAGTCCAGCCATTCAGTGAGTGGGTTGGGATGGAAAATTTTCAGCACGCGGCGTGTTGAAAATTTTCCATCCCAGCCAGCTCACTGATTGGATGGAGTCCAGGCCAATCCAATCAGTGAGCGGCCGGCTGGGCTGGCTTAAATTTGTAGGACAAAACGGAACGATGAGCCAGCCCAGCGAGCTAGCAGCTGATTGGCGGGGGAGTGCAGCGGCGGCTGTTTTTCACCTCGCGCAGAGAACTTCCACTCGGTCCCAGAGCTTCTGCCACCCATGGCGGCCCCTGTGCTGTGCCGCCACGGGCGGCAGAAGCTCCGTGACCGAGTGGAAGTTCTCTGCGTGAGGTGAACAGCCGCCGCAGGGGTGGGCGGCGGGATGCGACCACGCCTCGCGGACTCGTGGAATGGTCGCTGGAACCATGCAGCACAGGTGCCGCCACACCGGCAGAAGCTCCGTGAGTCCGTGACTGAGTGGAAGTTCTCTGCGTGAGCGGCGGTGGCTGTTTCACTCGCACAGAGAACTTCCACTCGGTTCCGGAGTTTCTGCCACCCGTGGCGGCGCAGCACAGGGGCTGGCTGTGACGCGAGGAGGTGAAATGAACTCCGCAAAGGGGGAGAAGGAGGAGAGGAGGGCTGTCTCCTCCCCCCAGCGCCTCCCAATTCCCACCGGTACCAATCCATAACATGATTACTTACCAGTGAGTAAGCGCAGCTGCAACCTCAAAAGATGAAATGAAATGGAGACTCGCGCAGGCGTGGTCAGCTAAGTGGAGTCCAGCCAATCAGTGAGCTGGTAGGGATGGAAAATTTTCAGCACGCCGCGTGCTGAAAATTTTCCATCCCAGCCAGCTCACTGATTGGCTGGAGTCCAGGCCAATCCAATCAGTGAGCGGCAGGCTGGGCTGGCTTAAATTTGTAGGATAGAACGGAATGATGAGCCAGCCCAGCAAGGTAGCAGCTGATGGGCGGGGGAGCAAGGGAGCTGCGAATGCCAAAAAAGCATGTTTTTTTAAGAACAGCGCGGGACGCGGGAAAATTTTTGAAAAGGCGTGCCTGTCCCACCAAATGTGGGACGTCTGGTCACCCTACCTTAGAGCTTTTTTTTTTAAACCTTTGTTTTCCTATGCCACTAAAAGAACAGTAAAAGCTACTTGGTTTAACATTAATAGACTGTCCCTCAAAGTATATACTTGCACCTATATCTTCACAAATAAAACTATACTATTTGAGAAATTTAGACTATGAATTTACTTATGCAAAAAAAAGGAAACTCTGACAGAAAAATAAAGAGATTTAGGTGTGCGTGGAGGAAAAATTTGCAACCAGGAGTTTGAAAAATACATGAATAATAAGGCATAAAACATGAAGATGCACACATTAAGTTATATTCCTGAGCAAAAAAAAAATGGTTGCAGAAAGAAAACATCAAAGCCTACTGAGGTTAGCTGATACAGAGTTATTTGACTATTGGGGAGGGGAGGGGGGAGAGAAAAGAAAAAAATAGCACAGATACAGCTCTGTGAACTGTCTACCAATGCAAACTAGAAATAAAATCTACATGAGTTATAGAATGGGGGAGCAACTCAAATATATCACACCTAAAATTATTTGGATGAAAAGCTAAACATATATTCCTAAAGAAGAAAGTAAATTGTAGAACTCAATTAGAAATAGTCCTGGACTGTCAAATAGAAACAAACAGGTGCAAGGTTTTGGATTTAAAAACCAAAGAAGTAAAAAAAAAAGCTTTTAACAAATAAAACAGGATATCCCCAGAGACCAGTATTATTTAAATACAAATGAAAGCTTAGTTTTAACAGTAGCATCTAAGGAGGAGGAGGACACTCAGATGGAATTACTGGAAAAAAACCCTGAGAAAACCAAAAGAAAAAAAATAGTGTCTGATTCAGAACTGGCTGGTGACACATAGTTACATCTGTAGCTTAGAATTAACATTTCAAAAATCTAAGAAAAGAATCCATGTTCTGCTTCTCAGTTACAGACAAGAGATAATCTAAAAGAATCTGCTACTCAGCTACAGTGAGGAATATTACTCCAATTCATGGAAAGAAGTAAAGTGACTGTCAACAGCAAAGTTACATAGAGGGAAGCTGCATGACAAGAAATAAAATCCTTGCAAAAAACAACAACAACCCACCCCCAAAATATGGATACTAAATGAACTACCAAAGGGTAAGAAAATCACACGGTCTAAAGTGGGTTTTCAAAACAAATGCCTATGCAAATGTCCAATCCCACAAAACTAGATCAGGACTGTGCCAAAGGTGCTTTTTCAAGAGGCAACTGGACTTTCTGGGAGGTTTTTTGAAGACATTTTGCTTCTCATCCAATAAGCTTCTTTAGCTCTGAAGCTTCTTGGATGAGAAGCAAAACACCTTCAAGTAAAAACCAGAAAGTCCAATTGCCGCTTGAAAAAGCACCTTTGGGACAACCATGACCTGGATGACTGAGAATCTCCATAGACATTTAGATTAGGACTTCACACAAAAATCCAAAGTGGCAACAAGTGTCAACCACCCAGTTTCAAAAAGCTACAGAAATAAAACTGTAGTGCATATTACAGAAATTCAAATATCAGTGAAATCTAGCAGCTGAAATATGATCTGATAAACTAAATCAAATGGTGCAGAACATGGGTTTTTGAACAGGGAAATTTTAAGTCCTTTAGGTCATGGGTCCAGGTTATCTAAGAAACTGTCTCACTCCTATGGGATTGGCCTACCCCACTCATTCTGGCAGAAGGGAATACTCTACATCCCATCGTCCAAGGAATGGCAGCTTGCAATGTCCAGGAGAAGAGCCTTTTCTGCTGTGGCTCCTTCCCTTTGAAATGTCATGCCACTCAAGGTGAGATCAGGCCCCAGAAGAGCCTGAAAACTTAGTTTTGCCAACTGGTTTGGTGCCCCGATGGAGGCAACTCAGTCTAGTAGATTAGTAGAAGAACCTACCTACACCCCATCTATGCATTGCTTCTTTTTAGATAATATTAATGTAATGTTTTAACTTTTAATACTCAATGGTTTGATGTTTAATCCTGTAATGACTTTATTCCGTTATTTATGATATTGTAAGGCACCCAGATTCACTTGATAGGTGACATGCAAAATAAATAAATAAATTATGGACTTCAATTTAAAAGTGTCTATCACCAATCTTCCAAAGTTTATTGAATATAAAGATTTGGGCTATAAATTTCACAGGAAATGAACTACAAGATATAGATAGATAGATAGATAGATAGATAGATAGATAGATAGATAGATAGATAGATAGATAGATAGATATAGATAGACAGACAGACAGACAGACAGACAGACAGACAGACAGACAGACAGACAGACATATCTGACAAACTATTTATATATAGGTTAAGGTAAAGGTTCTCCTCGCACATATGTGCTAGTCATTCCCTACTCTAGGGAGGGTGCTCATCTCCGTTTCAAAGCTGAAGAGTCAGCACTATCTAAAGATGTCTCTGTGGTCGTGTGGCCAGCAGGTGCACGGAACATGGTTATCTTCCCACCAAAGGTGGTCCCTATTTTTCTACTTGTACTTTTAACACGCTTTCGAACTGCTAGGTTGGCAGAAGCTGGGACAAGTAAAAGGAGCTTACTCCTATATATCTATATCTATATCTATATCTATATCTATATCTATATCTATATCTATATATCTATATATCTATATCTATATCTATATCTATATCTATATCTATATCTATATCTATATCTATATCTATATCTATATCTATATCTATATCTATATCTATATCTATATCTATATCTATATCTATATCTATATCTATATCTATATCTATATCTCTATCTCTATCTCTATCTCTCTATCTCTATCTCTATCTCTATCTCTATCTCTATCTCTATCTCTATCTCTATCTCTATATCTATATCTATATCTATATCTATATCTATATCTATATCTATATCTATATCTATATCTATATCTATATCTATCTATCTATCTATCTATCTATCTACCTACATACATATACATATACATATACATATACATATACATATACATATACATATACATATACATATACATATACATATACATATACATATACATATACATATACATATACATATACATATACATATACATATACATATACATATACATATACATATACATATACATATACATACACACACACACACACACACACACACACACACACACACATACACACATACACACATACACACATACACACATACACACATACACACATACATATATATACTAGTGTTTCTTTCATTCATTTCGTATGTATGTATGTATGTATGTATGTATGTATGTATGTATGTATGTATGTATGAAATGGATGAAAGAAACACTAGTTTTCTTCCTGCTACGACTAAAAATAATTTGATCATTTGAAACTATACTGTTTTATCCATGAGGCTTTTTAAAAGAAAGGGAAAACAGTAGAGATTTTCAAGCAAACAATACACTAAGGATTAGGAAAATGTTTCCTTTTTATGGTTGTTATAAAACAGGGATATACAAAAGGTTAATCAGGATCTGTGGGTTGATTGCCCAGTAATTTGTGGTATAGATTGGTAAAGGTTTCCAATTCCCAATTGCCACATAGCAACACTAGTTAAAAACAAGGACTGATTTTTTTTTTATGTAAAAGGGCCTGAGATCTCGCTTCTAGCACTGATCACTATGTGTGCCCAGAAGTATTCTGTACAGGTACCTTAATTCTCAGTGTATGATTGCCTGCCTAAATCAATATTTTTCATCTGTTTGATAGATTTTGTAATTCTACTAAAAACAAGGAAGACTTGCAACACTGAAACCTGCACAGTCCTGTTGTAATGGAATATTTCTATTTCAGGAATATTCTCAGTAATACAGTAAAGTTGTTGATTAAGCAAATTACTTTATTTTAATGTGATAAACTGATTATTTAGAACTCTTAAAATTATGTATGAATTTGTTTCCCCTCATGGAAATAATCATATCTAGTACAAGACATTTTCTAAAATAAACATATTTTAACTAAATATAATAACATCAAAACACATACACACCAAGTTTAAGGATAATATAAGTGACTGCTGATAGTCTAGGATAGAATTCTTTATTGGCCAAGTGTGATTGCACACACAAGGAATTTGTCTTTGGTGCATATGCTCTCAGTGTACGTAAATAAATATAAATACATTCATCAAGAATCATAAGATACAACACTTAGTGACAATCATAGGTTACTAATAAGAAATCAAATCATACTAGGAAACAAATAAAACAATATAAATTATAAAGATACAAGTAACATGGTTATAGTCATAAGTGGGAAGAGATAGGTATTAGGAAGACTGAGAAGAATAATAGTAATACAGTCTTAGTAAATAATTTGAAAGTGTTGTAGGAATGAGTTGTTTAGCAGAGTGATAGCATTTGGCGGGGGTGGGGGTGGGAACTGTCCTTATGTCTAGTTGTTCTGGTGTGCACTGCCCTATAGCATCGTCTTGAGGGTAGAAGTTGAAACAATTTATGTCCAGGATGTGAGGGGTCTGTAGATATTTTCACAGGCCTCTTTTTGACTCGTGAAGTATACAGATCATCAATGGAAGGCAGGATGGTAGCAATTGTTTTTTTCTGCAGTTCAAACCAGACATTTGTAGAAGTGCAGGTGACAGACTCAATAATTCCTCTGTAGAACTGAATCAGCAGCTCCTTGAGCAGTTTGAGCTTTCTGAGTTGGCACAGAAAGAAACATTCTTCGTTGTGCTTTTTGATGACTTTTTTGATGTTAGGTTAAGTCTTGAGATATGATAGAACGTAGAAACGTGAAGGTTTCTATGTTGATACTGTGTGTCTAGTATTGTAAGAGGTGGTAGTATAGGAGGGTTTCTCCTAAAATCTACCATCATTTCTATGGTTTTAAGTGTATTTAGTTCAAGATGGTTGCACCATAAGGCTAGTTGTTGAACCGCCTGTCTGTATGCAGATTCATCATAGTCTGAATGAGACCACTCTCAGAATGAGTTTGGCTGAAAATCTAGCCATTATTCTTGACAAATCTTGGAATATCAAAAAATTAGGGTTCACAAAGGTTTCTTAAAAATAGAAGAGAAGGGTACCAAGGAAGAATAGACCAGCCAATGTGCATAGAAGATTCTAGAGGAGATGATAAAATAATCAGTCCTAAGTAATATTTCTTAAAGGTTAGCATGGATTTATAAATAATGAGTTCTGTCATTTTTTTAAAAAAATGCCTAATAGATTAAGGGAATACTATGGACATAATATAACTTGAATTACATTGGTAAAACATGTGACCAAAAATCTATAAGTGTTGCTTCCAAAAGTGGCAAAGAGAAACAATCTAATGTAAGAATAGCTATTACATACGGTACATAAGGGACAAATGTAAACTAGATCTTCAATTTAAAAAGGGGGGAGGGTTTCAGTCCATTCTTTGCATAGAATTGGTGGGGAAAAAAGAAATATAGAGGTTAGAACTTTGAATATCATACACAACATTTGTTTTGGAAAAAGAAAAACAATGCTCATTGGACTCATTGGTAGGGAAATTGCAATTCTTGGCTTCTATTATGGTCGTATAATTGGTTTCCCTGCACTTTGTGGGTAATGTCTAGAAACACCATGGCTCAATACTATACAAATGCTTTGAATCAGGGCCATGTTGTTAAAGTCATTAAAGCACCTGTGGCTTTCCCAAAGTTGCACAAATGCTTTGCAAGGTGGTCCCAGTTGTCTTCATCAGTGAAATTAGTCATTATTAGGTTTAGGTTTAGGTAGTTTATTTATATGCCGCCCTTTTCACTGGGGGGACTCAGAGCGGCTCACAGTTCGGAAGGAAGGGAGGACAAACAGATTAAACACATAAGACAGTACATCATTAAAAGCACAACATTCATACAATTCGGGTGGGTTGCGGTCTTTAGCCCCAGGCCTGTCGGGACAGCCAGGTTTTAAGGGCTATGCGGAAGGTCTGGAGTGTGGTGAGGGTACGAATCTCCACGGGGAGATCGTTCCATAGGGTCGGAGCTGCCACCGAGAAGGCTCTCCTCCGCATGGTTGCCAGTCGACATTGACCGGCTGATGGAACTCGGAGGAGGCCTAATCTATGGGATCTAATTGGTCGAGTGGAGGTAATTGGCAGTAGGCGGTCTCTCAAGTACCCAGATCCACTACCATGAAGGGCTTTGTAGGTGACAAGTAGCACCTTGAAGCGTACCCGGAGATCGACAGGTAGCCAGTGCAGCTCGCGGAGGATAGGTGTTATGTGGGTGAAACGAGGTGCACCCACGATCGCTCGTGCGGCCGCATTCTGGACTAGCTGAAGTCGCCGAATACTCTTCAAGGGCAGCCCCATGTAGAGCACGTTGCAGTACTCCAGCCTAGAGGTCACAAGGGTACGAGTGACTGTTGTGAGAGCCTCCCGGTTCAGGTGGGGGCGCAACTGGTGCACCAGGCGAACCTGGGCAAATGCCCCCCTGGTCACAGCCGACAAATGGTGTTCAAAAGTCAGCTGTGGGTCCAGGAGGACTCCCAAGTTGCGGACCCTGTCTGAGGGGCGTAGTATTTGACCCCCCAGCCTGAGAGATGGAACACTTGCCAAATTAGTGGGAGGGAAGCACAACAGCCACTCGGTCTTATCTGGGTTGAGCACAAGCTTATTAACCCTCATCCAGTCTCTAACAGCCTCAAGGCCCTGGTTCATCACGTCCACCGCTTCATTGAGTTGGCACGGGGCGGACAGATACAACTGTGTATCGTCCGCATACTGGTGGGATTTTATCCTGTGCCGCCAAATGATCTCGCCCAGAGGTTTCATGTAGATATTAAAAAGTAGGGGGGACAGGACCGAACCCTGCGGCACCCCATATGTTAGGGGCCTAGGGGTCGATCTCTGCCCTCCGACTAACACCGACTGTGACCTGTCCGAGAGGTAAGAGGAGAACCACCGTAAAACAGTGCCTCCCACCCCCACCTCCCGCAGTCGTCGCAGAAGGATACCATGGTCGATGGTATCGAAAGCCGCCGAGAGGTCAAGGAGCACCAGGATGGAGGCATGGCCTCCATCCCTGGCTCTCCAAAGATCATCGGTCAATGCGACCAAAGCGGTTTCTGTGCTGTAGCCAGGCCTGAAGCCAGACTAGAATGGGTCAAGATAACTAGCTTCCTCCAAGGACCGCTGGAGCTGAAAGGCCACCACCTTCTCAACAACCTTCCCCACAAAGGGGAGGTTGGAGACTGGATGATAGTTGTTTAGAACGGCTGGATCCAAAGATGGTTTCTTCAGGAGGGGTCTCACCACCACCACCTTAAGAGCGGGGGGAAAGACCCCCTCCCGAAGGAAGGCGGTGACAACCGCCTGGATCCAGCCCCGTGTCACCTCCCTGCTGCTAACAACCAGCCAGGAGGGGCACGGGTCCAGTACACATGTGGAGGCACTTACAGCTCTCATGGCCTTGTCCACGTCCTCAGGAGCAACAGCCTGAAACTCCACCCAGCAATGGCCTACCAGATTATCCCTTAGTGCCTCGGCTGGTTCTGCAGAATTGGAGTCCAAGTCCGTCCGAAACCAAGCAACCTTGTCCGCGAGAAACTGGACGTAATCCTCAGTCCTGCCCTGCAGAGGATCCCCCCGTATCCCTCCTATTTAGGAGGGAGCGGGTTATCCTGAACAGGGTGGCTGGGCGCGACTCAGCGGAAGCAATCAGAGTGGCAATGTAAGTTCTTTTCGACGTCCTGATTGCCCGGATGTATTCTCTGATGCAAGATGTTAAAAGTGCTCGGTTCGATTCGGATTTATTGGATCTCCATTGGTGCTCTAGGCGTCTCTTCCGGCGCTTCCTCTCCCGGAGTTCCTCAGTAAACCAAGGAGCCCTCCTGGATCCACTGCCTCGGAGCGGCCATAGAGGCGCAATCCGGTTAAGAGACTCCGTCGCTGCCGAGTTCCAAGCAGCAACCAGAGTCTCCGTCGGACTGCGGGCGAGGGTATCAGGAATAACCCATGACAAGGGTACGATCTCGCTCCCCCTCAGACCAAGATCACAAGTCCACTGCTCCGAGAGAAATACGAGGTCGAGCATGTGACCCGCCGAGTGGGTTGGGCCCCGAATTACTTGGGTCAAGCCCATAGCTGTCATGGAAGCCATGAACTCCTGCGCTCCATCAGAGTGTTCACCGAGCTAGGGCAAATTGAAATCCCCCAGAACCATAAGCCTGGGGAACTCAATTGCCAGCTCGGCTACCGACTCGAGGAGCGAGGGGAGGGCTGCTGCAACGCTGTTGGGAGGCAGGTACGTTAACAGCAGACCCACTTGACCCTTGAGGTCCAACTTCACCAGCAGGGACTCACACCCGACAAGCTCCGGAGCAGGGATCCTACGAGGTACTAGAGACTCTCGGATAACAATGACCACACCCCCACCCCTTTCCTGAGCTCTCGGCTGATGGAGCACCTGAAAACCCTCTGGGCACATCTCTACGAGGGGGACTCCCCCCTCCAGGCCCAGCCAGGTTTCAGTAATACATGCCAGGTCTGCCCTCTCGTCCAAAATTAAGTCCCGGACGAGAGTAGCCTTATGAACTACAGACCTGGCATTTAGCGACAACAGCCTGAGGCCAGGGTCCTGATTACTCGCGCCATCTGGCCTTGGAGTGGGACTCATAGGGCCGGAAGGAGGGATCTCTGTAACGTAGCGAGCCCTCCTTCCCCGGTAATGGCCAGCCCTAAAGTCCCCGCCATTATGTCTGCTGCTTATAGAGCAACTTCATGAATCTTGAAAAAGAAGCAAAGCTTCTCTGAGTAACAAAGCATCTCATTTGAAGGATGTGCCCAACCTTACTATATAATATTTGCATGTTAATTAAGTATGTGCTGGATGTCAAGTACTAAAGTAGACTGGCTTGAAAACAATGCTCAATAATCCTCACCAAACTACAGTGAGAGATACCAAGTGAGATATAATGGAATTTGGCACCAAACTTGGTACTCATCAAGTTTTTGTTTAATTAGTTCAACTCAACAAGCAGAGAGAATGTTGATCTCAAATGATACAAAATTAGAGGGATAGATAATACTTTAGAAGATAGAAAGAAAATGCAGAATGCTATTGATAATTAGGGAAGCAGGCTAAAATGATGAAGGTAATTGAAATGTTCTTCATAAGAAAGACCTCAAATGCTTTGAAAATAGGAGTTGAAACATCTGATTAATCCATGTGAAAAGAAACCTGGAGTATAATTGTTCACAAAGTTAGTATGATTGATCAGTGTGGTGTAACTGCTAAAAAAATCAA
This sequence comes from Thamnophis sirtalis, assembly GCF_051295495.1. NCBI lineage: Eukaryota > Metazoa > Chordata > Lepidosauria > Squamata > Natricidae > Thamnophis > Thamnophis sirtalis. Next base: position 40,978,570 of record NW_028261381.1, on the reverse strand, counting down.
ATACAATTTTAGAATGCATTAACTGAAGTGTAATTTCCAAGTCAAATTAAATAATAAAAAATTGGTTCCAACCAATTGTACATTCTTTGCTCTTGGTGAATTAAGTGACACTGTGGTAACCCTATGCAGATATCTGAGAACTGTGAGCATCTTGATGTGGAACAATTCAACTAAAACCTTGCAACACTGAATGGTTTTGGGTGTTGGGGGGGCTGATTCTAAGACTACACCATCTTTGGTGGTTTATAGGATTCCACTGACCCACATAGACCACATGCATAATCTGGGGATGGGTGGACTCATAACTCCTGCTGGAGGAGCAGACAGCATCTATGGCTAGAGAGCCTTTGCATAACTTTGTATTCTGTGGCAGTTGTGCCCATTTGTGGATCAAGGAGCTCTACTAACAGTCACCTATGCCCTGATCACCTCCTGATTGGACTACTACAATGTGCTTTACGTAGGGCTGCCTTAGAGTGTATTAAGAAACTTCAACTGTTGCAAAAGTGCAGCAGCATGAACAATTATGTATGTCTGTAATGGTTGCCAGTGTGTTTTTGGGTCCAATTCAAGGTGCTGCTATTGACCTTTAAAGTCCTACAGAGCTTGGGACTTTGGCCATTTCTTATCTCTCAGCCCAAACTACCTCACAGGGAAGTTGTTGTGGGGAAAATAGAAAGGTTATGTATATGTTCACCACCTTGAGCTATTTGTAAAAATAATAAAGGCAGAAAATAAATAGATTAGATAGATAGATGATAGATGATAGATGATAGATGATAGATGATAGATGATAGATGATAGATGATAGATGATAGATGATAGATGATAGATGATAGATGATAGATGATAGATGATAGATGATAGATGATAGATGATAGATGATAGATGATAGATGATAGATGATAGATGATAGATGATAGATGATAGATGATAGATGATAGATGATAGATGATAGATGATAGATGATAGATGATAGATGATAGATGGGTGGGTGGGTGGGTGGGTGGGTGGATGGATAGATAGATAGATAGATAGATAGATAGATAGATAGATAGATAGATAGATAGATAGATAGATAGGCAGGCAGGCAGGCAGGCAGGCAGGCAGGCAGGCAGGCAGGCAGGCAGGCAGGCAGGCAGGCAGGCAGGCAGGCAGGCAGGCAGGCAGGCAGGCAGGCAGGCAGGCAGGCAGGCAGGCAGGCAGGCAGGCAGGCAGGCAGGCAGGCAGGCAGGCAGGCAGGCAGGCAGACTCTTTCAGATTTCATGTGCCTGTTCTAACAGATCCAACAGAATGGATATGTTACAGTTTCCTTCATTGAGGGAGCAACATTTGGTGAGCTTTACATGGCAGGACATTTCCCACATTGCCCACACTGTGGAATCTTCTTCCCTCTTAGATGAAATTAGCTTCATTGCTCAGGCCTGGTGACCCCAAGGGATGGGTGAACTTGTGAGATGGCTCTGTTATTATTATCATCCAGCCATTTATTATTCTCTTTTGTTATTTCTGCTTTTATAATTAATTTTTTTATAATTACATAATGGTTTCAGTTAATGATTGTTTTATTATTACTTTAAAAGATTGCTGTAGGCTTCCCAGAGTCACTTTCTGTCACATGGGTGACCTTATAAATTTATTTAAATTTATAAATTTTGAATGAATGAATGAATGAATGAATGAATGGAGTGAAAGAATGAATGATGAATGTAAGTTCAGAATTTATATCCCCCCAAAAATAGAGAGAACAAGTTTCTTAGATCTTAATTTCTAAAGCATAATTTCTAAAGAAATATAATGAATGGGGATGAATGCATAACCTATTCCATGGGTTTCAGACATGAAAGAATCAAAGAAAATGTCAGTTTCATCTGTCATCAACTGTAACCTGTCAATTTAGATGATAGGCTGTGACAATTCAAACCTGGAAAATGACTTTCTGAGCAGCCAATCAAGAGTGGGAAGCTTTACAACCCTTAGGTAGTTTTTTTAAAAAAGAACTTCCTTGTCTTTTTGTCTTTACTCTGCATGGAAAAAGTGGATGCATAAATTGCCAAACTGGCTCCAAACAGGTGAGCAGAGCCTTGAGTCTTACTGAGTTGGAGGTCTAGGTAAAGTACAATAATCTTGGGATTCACGAAAGCTAGAAGTGTGTTAAAGGTTCAGCTCTGTTCTAGGCAAAATTATTTAAATGTGGTGTCTTTTATTCTTCCTTTGTTCCAGATAACTATGAATACATAACTGGCAGTGCTAATACCTCAGAAGACATAGTTATTTTCTTTTTGATTCCCTCTCTCCTTCTGTCTTCTTGACATCTCTTTAATTCTACAATTGTGTATACATAATAAAAGACTTGCATTCTTACTGCGACAGAGACTCATATTCTGAAAGGAATGCAGCCCCAGTACATATAAACAGGTTCTCCTTGGGAGATGTGAAACAGCAAAGGAGGATTATGAGGTAGGGCTTAAGAATCCTCAGAAGGGCTAACAAATCATGTCCAGATGAGTGTGTATTTTCAAATATCTTGTAAATCCAAATGATTTATTTTGAAAGAGGCAAGGTCAGTGTACTTTCTTCTCTCCTATTTTCATTTAGATGTTGGTTCCATAATCAAAACACAATAAAAATTAAGCAATACTGGTCAAATATTTCATAGCTATCTCTCTAAATGTTAAATGTAATTTTAAATGAATTTTTAATTACGCCACAAGATTTCCCCCCTCTTTTATGCTCAGCAAGTGCCCTGTGTTGTTAAAACAGGCATCCAGCCACTTTGAAATAAATGTTTCAATAAATCTTACCTTATCTCATCTCATCTCATCTCATATTATCTCTTAGCCAAGTCTAGCCTAGCCTAGTCTAGCCTAAGTTACCTATGTGCACGTACATATGTGAATATGCATATGCATATTTTTCACTGCTCACTTGCTTTTTCTCTAATTGGATAATGTAATGCTTTGTAACAAAACCACCTTCTGCATAAAAATGCCGTATTTACCAGTCATTCATCATTCTTGTGCAATTATTCACATCTAATTATTCACAGCAATTCTTTTTATGTGTGTGTGTACATTTCTTTGTGTTTTCTTATTGAAAGTTACACAACATAGAGCCCTTTTGAGGTTAGTAAGTTATAGTAAATATTTCATGAAAATAACAGTACATTTATTCTCCATTTCTTTATGATCAGTGAAACTTATTTCTGTTCTGACATTTTCTCCATTTCTGCTCAAAATAATTTAGCATTGATGTGGCAGGAGGCAGGAGTGAAAAGATCTAGTGGTCATTGAAGAGGTAATTTTTGAAAAGCTACATATTTATCCTTAGCAGCATGCTACATTTGCAAACTTGTAACCATGGAAAATATAATTAAAAGCTGTGTAAGCGTCTCATTATTGCTATTAATTTAATTTTGTAAAGTTTATTTTCAACTATTGGGGATATTCTAAAATAAAGAGACTCTGAGTCAGTCATCTTATTGGATATATTTATGTGCCCATTATTAATCAATTTGCCGAATTTGCCAAAATTTAAATAGTATCAAATTATATAATAGTAGTCTAATGGAAATCTGAATTATTAAATAAAAATTCTAGATGAGTTCTGTGCTGTATACACCTCTTTGTGGTACAAAAACTGTCATGCAAAATCACTCGTAACTCTATCAGATGAAATCAGTGACACTTTTCTTTAACTTTTTGTAATGTTAGTATTCCTAAAAAATAAAAAAGCAATAGGTGAAAGCCCCATTATTTACTTTCTCACAAAATACTGAAAAACTTCAAAGTATCTCCCCTTAAGAAATTGCTATATAGATTGCATGCAGAAATATAATACCAAGCCAGAATTAACAAGATAGCAACAGGCAGCAAATATCACCTCTGCAAAGAATCTGAAGAAATGGTAGACCTAGTTAGCTGCTGCAAGAAGATCTGACTACAAGCAACGGCCTGACAAAATAACAACAATAGTACATTCAATATCTGCAAGAAATATACCTGCCCACAAGCTAGAACTGGTGGGAGCACAAAATAGATAAAATAATAGAACATGAAGAAGCTAAAGTGCCCTGGGACTTAAGGATTCAAAGAGACAAACATCTGCCACATCAAACTCCAGACTTAACAACTGTCGTTAAGAAAGACAAAGAAGTGTATAGTGGATGCAGCAATGCCTGGAGATAGTAGAATAGAAGAAAGAACTGGAGATAATAAATCACAAAATACAAAAATCTGAAAGTAGAAATAGAATGACTGTGGCAAAAGAAAGCAAAGGTAGCACCAATAATAATAGGTGCCTTGGGGACAATCTTAAAACGGAATACCACACGAATACCATTGGTACCAACAAAATCATTATCACTCAGTTGCAAAAAGCTTTATTTAGAATGACTTACATCCTGTGATGATACCTTTAACACTATCAAGCAACAACATTTGCCTATCCCAGGTACTTGGGAAAGACTAAGTTAGTGGATAAAAATACCAATCCAAGTGTAAATATCTGATTGATTATATAACATACCATAATAATAAATATCTAGTTTGAAACTCAAATCTTTATTTCAATTGTAATATATATGAACATATGAAGTTAAAAGCTTGTTGAAGAAATGAAAGAATCTGTAATTCACTCAGTCACCAAGACATATGTAATATTATGAATATAAAATTGGATGAACCATTGTGATTCAATCCTTTCATCAAACCCTGTAAAATTAATATCTATGCTGAAGAGCAAATATGTTGAACTTCATTAAACCCAAGGTTAACATCCTAATCTTAAATAGCAAATAGAGCATTAAATGATTACAATTAAGATTTGTGGTTGCCTACCTGTTGTCTGTATTCTCTTGTGGTAAACAAGGATATCTTTAGCATTTTCAAGTCTCATTAAGAACTTCGTATCTCTGCTATTAAATCTGTTAATTTGTATGACACTGAAGTTGTCTGAATTTGTTGCATACAAATAGTCTTCAAATACTGCTAAACCATATAGATGAGTAACCTGAGGGGAAAAAACCACAGACATATATATATATATATATATATATAGACATGAGTGTGTGTGTGTAATTATGCAATTTTATCACTTTCTTTTACTTGAATAGTAATCCAAAACTATACATAGAGATTAATGATGGAAGTTGTAAGTCAAACTAACTATTGGCTAATGAGAAACTCATTAAGACAGAAAGCAGAAATGAACTTTGCTTTCTTTTCATTTGAACAATGTACATTTATTTTAAAAAGCTTTGGACTGAGAATGCCATTCTTATAATAAATACTACTAGCCAGAAATCTTGAATTTTCATTTTTTTGTTCTAAGTGTTTCCAATCCAGACTGCAAGAATGCAAATTGACAATTATGTTTTGAAAAGAGTGGAAAAGTAGCAATATTCTGATTGAAAGTATATAGGGATACAATGAGCTAAATTTGAGAAGTATTGCACAATTTTATGCCAATTAGGGATATGCGGATTGGATCTTTATTCATCAGAAGATCATTGAGAACTTTATGAATGTAAGAATAGAAATTTGTTCTATGTCCACTGATTTACAAAAAAAAGTATAATGAAGTGAATAGTTTTAATTAGGGAATATTTTGTGTGACTATGATATTGAAGCTTAGTTACTGAATGGCTGGCAACTAGCGGTATATATGGAAATAAAGGGATGCATAATAATAAATGAAATGTTTAGTGAAAGTTTCAGTATTGAGCAGGACATAAATAAGGATGTCTACTGTTCCTTTCATTGTTTCATGTATTTATGAACAAATGTGTAAGAAGTGCTTGTGTTAATGTAAGAGTTATGTGGGTTAAGGGGTATGGATATGTGTGTAGTTCTATATGGAAATTTTAGAAGTGTGATGCTTAAGAGCAATAATGTGAATGTCCAAGTACTTTTGTCAATATTGTTGGCTAAAAATCCAAATGATCTAAGTGAATGTGGGATACTTTTTCCTATTCTGCTCAGATGAAGTGAGAGTTGGATGTAACAAGAGAAAAATACAAGGAAGTTAAATGCAGTTGGAAATAATTATTTAAGAAGTGGAGGTGGTAAAACAAGCAAAAGATCAATAATTAATGGGAAATGGTGAATATAGATCAGATATAATAGCAAGTAATCTGAATGAATGTATGATTACATGACTGGATCAAATAGAGAAAATGAATGACAATCAAATTACAAAACAATTAGATGAAGAAAACATCAACAGGTGGAAACATGTGAAAGAAAAAAGGTGGGGTTGGATAAAGTTGATCAGAACCTCAAACAGGAACAATTGAGATGTTGAAAATCAAGATGAAATACTGGTGGATAGATATGATAGGGCAAGGATTATTATTTACCATTTCTTTCCTGAGCATTGATAATCTTGCTTACCCCCAAAATGAATTCAAATGGGAAATGAAAGCAGTTCAGGGTCCAGCTATATGTTTAATTTAATTTGCAGATAGAAGTATTCCAAACCTCAAATCATATGATTGTTTAATATCCCATTTAGGTCACCCTTGATAGTTGATTGTGTATGATCTGCCTGGACATTTGTAGTGTTCCAGTGTTCATCTTTTCCTTCATCAGTTGCTTTCATTTCCTCTCTTTCACCAGTTGCTTTTATTGTCAACATTTTTAATACTATAACGTTTTATTTACAGCATTTTATGTATTTACAGGACATTTATGGCTGCCCATCTCATATGGTGATTCTAAGTGGCTCACAATAATCCATAAGAAGCATAGTTAAAAACAAGCCACATAGGTCTGTTGACCAACAGCTGAAACATCACCCTAGTCCAGTTCATGGGGAACAGCCAGGTCTTCATAGACCTCACAAGGGGCAGTTGGGCAGACTGTTCCAATGGGGTTGGGGTGGCCACCAAAGAGATGTACTTCCATTGATCTGCCACATAGCTACACTAGGGACCTGGAGTCCATTATCCTATCTAACCTATTAGAACAGGCAAATCACCTGGCCCTGTGCTATTTAAAGGTGAGAACCAGCATATTGAATTACACCAAAAAAGCAACTGAGAGCCAGTGCAGCCCATGCAGAAGTAGTGTTGCTCAAGTGCGCCCAAAGTTGGATGTGCTGCTGCATTGTGAACCAGTGGCAGCTTCTTGGATGCTGTTCAAGGGCTGCCCTGTGTGGAGAGCATTGTAGTAGGTGGTGACTAATTTTCTTGATATTAAACTGAAAATCCTATTCCTGTTAATTTAAAACTAGTATTCTGCAGACCACTATGGATTAGATATGGTTTTCTTCCATTTTGATGATTCTTCAGGAACTTGGAAACTGATACAAATCACCAATCAAACATTTCCAAGTGTAATTATATCCAGTTGCCTTTATCTTTCTTCAAATAGCTAAGTTTCTAATCTCCTGGTCATCTTTGTTTCTCTTATCTGAATCTATTCTATCTATTCTATCTTCTCGGAACAATTTAATTTATTTGAATATTGAGCCTCTACTCATTTAAATTCTAACCCAGAGAAAATAGAAAGTGAGTGAATCTGTTTTCATTAGCATGCTTGTCCATGAGCTGATTGACCACGTCCCTCTTGAAGTTAAGCAATGCTATTTTGACTATAATACAGAAAAAGAAGCTTCATTATTAATTTGACATGATAGGGCTTTTTTAAAATGGTGTTTCCTTGAAAGATCTTTCCATATTTGAAAAAACAAACAAACCCAAAATTGTATATAGAAAGGGACAGAGATGGAGATGGAGAAGGGGGAGGGGAGAGAAACAAAGAGAGAGAGAGAGAGAGAGAGAGAGAGAGAGAGAGAGAGAGAGAGAGAGAGAGAGAGAGAGAGAGAGAGAGAGATTGAATAATGAATAATGTACTATATTTTGGATATGTACAATCTTGGTGTAGTTTAAAAATGTGCATTATTAATATTAATGGAATATCTGTAGTGATGGTGAACACCATTTAGATTTTCACATACTTTCAGAAAGTTGAAAGCACAACAGAGTTTAACAGGCAATATTAACAGACAAAAATTCACTATGGCCTAGCACAAGTGGAAATAAAATTTAATCTATGAACTTGACAGAGTGCTCATATAATAATGCTTCCATCACTGGATCAGCCACCTACCTGAAATGCTATAGGGTTTCCTGTATGACTAAAATACCTTCAAGGTTCCTTCCAGCTCTATTCTGGTCTGACCATATTACCATATGAACATTTATACATTTGTGTGTGGGATAGGATAGGAGAGGCTTCTGTGTGCCAAGCCTGAGAGAGATAAGGGTATAGGATAGGAGAGGCTTCTGTGGGCCAAACCTGAGGGAGAGAAGGGGAGAGGAGAGGATTCTGTGGGGCAAGCCTGAAGAGGGAAGGGGAGAGGAGAGGATTCAATTCAATTCAATTCAATTTATTAAGTTTGTATGCCGCCCTATTCCCGAGGGACTCAGGGCGGCTCACAATAAAAAGGGAGGGGATACAAAAAATAAAATAAAAAACAACAGTTTAAAATACTACAACAGCCATAACCTCGAGTGGGGCTGGATAGTTCAACAGCCCCAGGCCTGCCGGAACAGCCAGGTCTTAACTGCTTTGCGGAAGGCCGGGAGGGTAGTGAGGGTCCAGATCTCCACGGGGAGATCATTCCAGAGGGCCGGAGCAGCCACAGAGAAGGCCCTCCCCCAAGGAGTCGCCAGCCGACATTGGCCGGCAGATGGAATTTGGAGGAGGCCTAATCTGTGGGATTTGATAGGTCTTTGGGAGGTGACTGGCAGGAGGCGGTCTCTCAAGTACCCAGGTCCGATACCATTCTGTGGGGCAAGCCTGAAGAGGGAAGGGGAGAGGAGAGGCTGATGTGTTTTCAGTGTGTAAGGGTGTGTATGTACATGCATTCACATATACAGTATATTTATATACTAAATATATTGTGTGTGTGTGTGTGTGTGTACACACACACACACACATACAGCATATATACACACATACCTGCACATAGATATACACACACTAACATATATATCACACACAAATACACACAAATGCATACATTTCAGATGGTAATGGTTTTAGGCATATTATTTATGACATTATTTATAAAATAAATACCTATGATACTTACCAGTTGGCCTTCAATGATAGTTTGCCTGTTATGTCCTTGGTAGTCAACCATTCCTATAAAGTCAAGATAGTCATCTACCCAGTACACGTATTTGCTGACAAGGTCAAGTGTAAGAGCCGTCGGCTGCTCTATTTTAGATATTACTATCCTTGTTCTGTTCATGCCATCCATGTCACACCTCTCAATTTTAGCCACATTCCCATAGTCTGTAAAGAAGAGCTTTCTGTAACGAGAAATTTCAGACACGTTTTAATAATTATGCACATTTAACCACAAGGACATAAAATGCAATCTGTAACAGAAAAGTTGTGTTTTTCACTTACGTTAACTTACACATTAGCATCCAGAAGAAAATCATTCTCAGTTTATTATAGAAAAACATAGAAATATCTTATGGAACTTGAACACTAACGAATATATTCATAAGTTTATCTCATTATACATGTTCTAGTCTTTAAGATACTACCTCATTGTTTTAAAACATTTGAAATTCATGTTTGTTTTTTTCAAAATAGAACTAATTAGCTAAAAATGGTTTCATTCACACACCTCCCTATACTTAGTTGCTGGATTTTATTAAAAAGCTGAATAAATAAATAAATAAATAAATAAATAAATAAATAAATAAATAAATAATAAAAAGTATAGATATGTGAAACAGGAATTTGATCCTTTATCCAGGCACTTCCAGTTCAGTGAGGTCTTTGGTACTTTCTGAGTTTGGTGGTTTTCTTGCAGACATTTCACTGCCAAACTAGATGACATTATCATCATTGATGCATCATGTCCTGTGCACTGATGGCGTTACCTGTCTTGGTAATGAAATGTCTGCAAGAAAACCGCCAAGTTCAGAGAGCACAAAGGACCCCACCATTCAATCTTGAGCTACAAATAGTCTCTTTTATTGGAAATTTCATCTTCATCTAGTAACTGTAAGGAAAACTTTTATCTATAAATAAGAGCAATGTAAGTATTAAATACAGGTAAAAATAATATTTTTTTTTAAAAAATGAGCAATAGTAATAGTAAGAAGGAAAACAATTTTTAGTTGCATATACAAAAAACACATTTCAGACTATGATGCTTCATTTGGGGGTGGGGGGTATCATATGCCTATTTTTCTCCCTTTTATCAAGGATATCCAGAACATAATAATCCATGTATGCCTTTGTGAAGATAGTTTCCAATAGCCTGAAGCAACACATTAGAGAAATAATTAAGCAGATGGAAAGTAAATGTGAGGTATTGACAAATAACACATAGAAGTAATCCAGACTTCATGACTAACTCATTTATCCCAAAGCGTATCATCTTGTGGAAGGTAAATTATTGACAGATAAGTGTTATCCATTTTAAAAAGAGAGCAAAAAAAAAATGTTCCAGTGCATTTATCTGTCCATATATTTGACTCGCTGATTACATTTAGTGTAAAACTAATAGGAATCTCTGAAACCACCAAAGCTTCTAAGCCTGATATTTGATTAGCAAATACTGTGTTTAGTAAATCACAAATCAATTTCAATTAACCTGACAATATTTTAACAAGATTAATTTCCCATGAGATTAAATTACATTTGTAAATGGAAGCCCATCCCATCATGGCTCTAGTGCTAGAGGAAAAGGCGTCTGTTTTCTGGAGACTAAATGTTTAGATATTGCTTAGAAAACTAATGAGATTATTTTCTGGGCTTAGTAAAAAAAAAAATAGCATTAGAAGAAAAAGGTTGCGTTGGTTATTATTTAAGTCTCTCTCTCTCTCTCTCTCTCTCTCTCTCTCTCTCTCTCTCTCTCTCTCTCTCTCTCTCTCTCTCTCTCTCTCTCTCTCTCTCTCTCCCCCTCCCTCCCTTCCTCCCTGTGTGTGTGGGAGAGGGGTAGCACAGAGAAACCAAAACAATGTACAAATGTGTAATATTTGGCTACTTTAATTGGTGGTTGGGTTTATCCATCACACTAAGTCACATATAATTTAAACAATGACATTGGCCATTAAACTATTGGCTGAAATCCTAAAACATGCTAAGCATAAGCTGTGGTTTATATATAAACATTGCTCTAAGCCAATTAAGTTACAAACACCGTGTTTGCTCATTAATGGTAAGAAACTGATAAATCTAAACATTTTTTTCTACTGCTTTATCAGTTAGAGTACATCATTATATTTAGGGTCAAGAAATTATCTGGCACAGACTGTCTCTGGGATTCACTCGCTCATGAGATCAGAACTAATCAGAAAATCAGTCAATACTTTCTTCTTTTCCCTTGCATTCTATAGTAACCCAGCAATTAAATCCTTCTGAGGAAAGCTGCTGAGAATTTGTCCAGAGATATAGCATGGGAAAGAGGATTTTCCTCTTCTATTGGTTCCACGCTATGGATTGTACACTCTTGGGAATTGGATTTGACCCATTCTCATTCTACTTTTAATACATTTTTCTGCCACGACTTTAAAGAGCTTATATTTGTGTTTTAATTTATTGGGGCTTTTGGATTTCTTTTACTGCATTTATTTTTAGTTTACGCCCATGTTTTGTTTGTGTGTGTGTGTGTGTTTATTCCACAAACTGCTTTGAATACTTTCCTCTCAAAATAGAGCTACATTATATATCTAATTTATTAAATAAAATAAATATAATATATGTCCAGTTTGGTTTAGTGGATATCAGGCTCTACACCTGTGAGGAAAGTAGGTTGAGTATTAGCTGCGTTCACTGCCTTGAGTTATTATAAAAGTTGGATAAAAATAAAAAAAATAATTTGTTATTTAAGGTAAAGGTAAAGGTTCCCCTCGCACATATGTGCTAGTCATTCCAGACTCTAGGGGTGGTGCTCAGCTCCGTTTCAAAGCCGAAGAGCCAGCACTGTCCAAAGACATCTCTGTGGTCATCTGGCCGGCATGATTAAATGCTAAAGGCACATGGAACACTGTTACAGTCCCACCAAAGGTGGTCCCTATTTTTCTACTTGCATTTCTATGTGCTTTCAAACTGCTAGATTGGCAGAAGTTGGGACAAGTAATGGGAGCTCACTCCATTACGTGCCACTAAGGATTCGAACCGTTGAACTGCCAACCTTTCTGATCGACAAGCTCAGTGTCTTAAAACTGAGCCACTGTGTCCCACTAATTTGTTACTTAATGCATGGCAAAGCCAAGGACAGTGTTGCTAATGTTCCAGATGAATTAATTATGAAAAACAGGCCGCTTTGCAGTGTTCTTTGTAGAAACTGAGATCCCAGCAAACAAGTGTAAAGGGCCCTTGCTTTTTCTTTTTCTTTTAAACTGTTAGTGGGATGGGAGGGGATAGAGCATTGGTATCAAACTTGCAATGTCATATGACATATCATGATTCCCCCCCCCTTTGCTAAACCAGGGGTGGGCATGGCCAGTATGTGACACATCTGGGCCATGAGTTTGACACCCCTGGAATAGGGGAAAGAGCAGAGCAGAAAATAGTGACAGAATGGAAGCAGGATAGCATGTTGCCTTTACATCCTATGAACTGGGAAAGGGTTGAGGCAACAGTTCTTTATGGAGCCACCTGCCCCAGGCCTTGCAGGAATTCAGCAAGGGAAACTTCATTGCATTTCCTTTGGAGCAGGAGCAGAACTGATGAACTTCACTGGCTCAACAATATAAAGTTGGCTAGAAATCACCATTGCATTGTGGGGAGAGGAAGGAATGCCACCAATCAGCACAGATATTATGTTGGACAAGTACTTTGATGAACTTCAAATGCATATAGTTTTGCATTTCAAAAGTTAGAACACAAGAAATATTATCAATCTATTCTGTGATGTGAAAAGCACCGAGAAGCTTCTATAGTTTCAGTAGCATGCATATTCTTGTCTTGAATGTTTAAACACTACTAGTGTTAAACTTATTTCCTAAATCAGTTCAACCATCATCTCATCTTAATGGTCTAACACTGGCATGTATGAAAGATTGTTTTCTCTCATATGAAATATTGATCTCCATAAGATATATTTCTGTAATTTATTCTATGATAATGGCAGCAGTGGCGATATTATATTTCACCATCACTACCTGTAGAAAAACCCCTACCAATCTCAGAAATGTCAGTTCAATCATCTCTGTGGCATAGAAAAGGGAAATGAAGTCCAATTAATCTAAACTTCATCAATCCAAAACAACGGTTGTGATAAAATATTTTGGCTCTTTGTAATAGTACTGAAACATTCCTTTGAATCTACCTTTTAAATTTTATAGCAGAAATATATTGTGCTTAAGGAAAAAAAAAATAAGAAAGAAACATTGGGATAAAAAATGGGATGGGACTAACATTATTCTACAATAATTAAAATATCATTAATTTAAATAGAATAACAGTTGGAAAACTAACAAGTAGAAAATGTGTTCCCTCATAAAACACATACATTTTCTTTTTTTCATGGTTATCAAAATATTTTTTAATAAAGCAGGGAGAGTAACAACTATTGCTTAGAATATCCCTGTCTGAATGCCCATCAAAATCCTCATGTTTTGACAAAATAACACTGCATTATACAAGGGGCTGCCCTTGAAGTATCAAGAAGCTTATATTCGTGGAATATATAGCAGTCCTCTAGCCAACAAAGGAGAGCCTTTATAAAAGGATGGGCAAGTATCCTTTACATACTGGCTCAGGAATTCTGGGAGTTGAAGTCCGCAAGTAGTAAAGGAGCCATAGTTGCCCACCTGTGCTTTATAGTAAGGAGACCAGATTTTCAGATTGGTAAAGAGGGACACCATTGACTGGTGGGGGGGAGAGCTAGGCCATGGTGGTTACTGCCAGCCCACGGCCTCGCTAGGGAAATCTGCTCACCTTAATTATACATATCCTCTCTCTCTCTATCCATCCATCCGTCTGTCTGTCTATCTGCCTGCCTATCTGTCTATCTAGTTATGGTATCCCGCTCCCTCTTTCCCCCCTCTTTCTCTCTCCATCCGTCTATCTGCCTGCCTACCTATCTCTCTCTCTTTCTCTCTATCCATCCATCTATCTGCCTGCCTACCTGTCTATCTAGTTATTCTCTCTCTCTCTCTCTCTCTCTCTCTCTCCCTCTCTCCCTCTCTCCCTCTCTCCCTCTCTCCCTCTCCCTCCCTCATCTCATTAGCATCTATCTCAGTGTTTCTCCACCTTGAAGACTTGAAAGTATGTGGACTTCAACTCCCAGAATTCTGGGAGTTGAAGTCCACACACTTTCAAGTCTCCAAGGTGGAGAAACACTGAACTATCTAATTAATATAATTGTTTCTCCCTCTCTTTTTCACTCTCTCCAGCGCACACACGCAAATGCATAGGGCAGCCCACCTCACACACAGGTAACTCCGGGCGGCTTACAACATTATGATGCACACCCAAAGCAAATAGAGTCAGGTGCCTGTGATCCCAACCCTCCTTTCCCGAGGGGGGAAGGCCGTGGAACACTGCAAAACTCTTCTTGGTTGCATCACTCTCTGGGGCTTTCACTTTTGCTTGACCCCCCAACCTTTCCAAAGCCAACCTTCATCCAATTCTAACAAATCCCAGAGCCTCTCGCATCTCTCCTTTGCAAGAGTCACCCTGGCCTCTGAGCATGTGCAGAGAGCTGGGATGGGAGCTGGAATCCGATGCCACTGGCGATCTGGGGCTGCTGTAAGCAGGCACTGGGCTTCGGGGGAGTGGGATGTGCAAAGCCCCCTCCCCTAATGCTTCTGGCTCTTCTAAAGAAGGGGGTCAGGGGGCTTGTGCAGACCCCTCCCCCCTATTCCCGCATCTCCTTGCAGGAACCCCCAATCGCCAGGGGCATCAGACTCCAAATCCCATCGCAGCAGCCCCCAATGGCCAGTGTCTTAGGACTCCCAATCCCATTGCAGGAATCCCCACTCGCCAAGATCGTAGGGCTCCAAGTCCCATCACCCCGCCCGTCCCCGCCAGCACAGCCCCTGGCACAATCGGGCTGCAATCGGCAGCTGTCCCTGCTGCAATCAGCGCCGCCCGCCGCATCAGCCGGAATCTAATTCAAGAGATCTTAATCTTGACAGTGTTGTTGGGGCCTGCGGGTAAAAGAAATTACTTTAATCAGTGGGGTGAAGCTCTTTCTTTCCCCCGCCTGAGCTCTGATGCGGGCAAAAGAAAGCACTTTTCTTTCGCCCGCATCAGAGCTGGGGAGGTGAAAGAAAGCACTTTTCTTTCGCCCGCATCAGAGCTGGGGGGGGGGGAGAAAGTACTTTTCTTTCGCCCGCATCAGAGCTTGGGCGGGGGAAAGAAAGCACTTTTCTTTTGCCCACATCAGAGCTCGGGCGAGGGAAAGAAATTACTTTAATCAGTGGGGTGAAGCTTCTTCTTTCGCCCGCCCGAGCTCTGATGCGGGCGAAAGAAAGCACTTTTCTTTCCCCCGCATCAGAGCTCGGGCGGGGGAAAGAAAGCACTTTAATCAGTGGGGTGCGTGCAGGGAGGAGAGGAGAGATTCCTCCCAGCACACCCCCCACTGATTAAAGTGCTTTCTTTCGCCCGCATCAGAGCTCGCCCGCCTGAAAAATCGGGACTTTTTTAAAACGCCGCAGGACATGGGACAAATTGTTAGAAATCGTGACTGTCCCGCCAAAAGCAGGATGTCTGGTCACGTTACTTTATAGCCATATACCGTCAATATTGTGGGCACTGCATTGGCTCCCAATTAGCTTCTCAGGACAATTTAAAATGTTGATTTTAATGTATAAAGCCTTTTCGTGTTTTAGTACCCACAAGTCTCCAGGTCTGCCTTCTCCATATTGTCTTCTGTCCCACAGTACAGAAATATAGGGTTCCCATTACATGACATTTGGTCTGGGGGAGACAGAAGACAATTTTTTTTGTCATGGCTACATTTCTATAGCATAGTCTGTCCCCAGAAACTAAGACAATACCTTCCTCAATGGTGTTTTGGAAAGAATTTTTCTACAAAGCTTTAATTTATTTGATGGAATAGGTTTGGATAACAGATACCAAAGTGGGTTATAATTTTCAGTGCCATATTCTGATTTAACTGATTTTAATTTGGTTATATTGTAAACCTCTGAGAATTAGGAGGAACAATACATAAATATAAATAAATAATAAATTCAAATTTATCTGACGGCTATTCTCTTTGTCAAGTGACTTAATTAAGCTTTCAGTTTTCCCTATTTCTTCAAGCAATATATGCATATAATTCTGTCAAGTAAATGTATGCAATTCCATACCTAATGTTTAGAAGCAAATCAATTAATCTCAATGGGTTTTGCTTTTGAAGAAGCTGAATAGCTCTGTATGACTGATCTAAAATTCCCCCAACTCGTGTTTTCTTTTTTTTTTCAATTACTTTGAATATCATATTCATCTATTATCATAAGTAGTGTGACACTGTAAGCCATTCTGAAAACATAATTGTTTTCATATTGTCATGGAAGAAGGGAGTGTATCTTTCCCCAAAGCAGATAAGTATTATGTCTTCTACAGAAAATTATGCAACCCACTTCCCTCAAAGATAATATTGTCCAGTCTCCTCTGAAACAATGCCCAAGCTTTTTTTTCTACCATGTACCAAAGAAAGCTACTCTCTTTTGGGGAATTATACAAAATCTGGACCACTTAATTATGATATTTAGTACTCAAAATCTCTCAATCTGGTATAATTCAAATAGCTGTCTATGTGAAGGTAAAAAGGAATGGGTACTAGGCACACTGTTCAAGTTCCTGTTTTAAAGGGAAAATAAAAATATGAATATAAGTAAATACTAGAGAACCTGTGATCTGTTGGGTCATCCTTTCAGAGGCATTTCCTTATCAGATTCCTTAATGCCTTCAACAATGACAGAGCTTGCAATGTACTGCCTCCATTGGAAAAATTGGAAATACATTCAGGGATGCATCTCCCTTGAAAATGGCCCATGTTGAAGTGTGCAGCCCAAATATCAGTATAGGAAATTGTGGCACGACAAAACCGCGCTACGCAAAATAGCGGAGATTAAATCGCGTCGCTAAAGTTGCGACGTCATCACCGCGTGTCATCACCGCGGGGACAACAGCGCGGCGACAGAAGGGCATTCTACATACTTCGTTCTTTGCCTCCAAAGGTAGCCCTCCTCCTCCAGCTGACAGCGGCAGCGGGCACGGGGCAAAGCGGGCTGCCCAGCAGCAGCAGCCTGCAGGAAGGGTCCAGCACAGCCACGGGGGGCAGCAGGAAGCCCGCGGGGGGGCCTGAGCAGGGCCACCGACGCTGGTGGCGGAGGAGGATGCAGCAGCGGCGGCGGCTGAGGCTCTCCCGGGGCCGGCGAAGCGGGCTTGCCCGGCAGAGGCAGGCCGCCCTCTTCTTCCTCAACAACATCTCCTTGGATGGGCGGCCGCCGCCACCGGGCAAGCCCGCTTCGCCGGCCCTGGGAGAGCTTCAGCCGCCGCCACCGCCCGCCCTGCCTCTTTCTCCGGGAGACGCGCCGGCGGCGGAGGCCGCCCGTCCAAGGAGATGTTGTTGAGGAAGAAGAGGGCAGCCTGCCTCCGCCGGGCAAGCCCGCTTCGCCGGCCCGGGAGAGCCTCAGCCCCCGCCACTGCCGCGTCCTCCTCTGCTTCCTGCTGCCCCCCGCGGCTGAGCTGGACCCTTCCCGCGGGCTGCTGCTGCTGGGCAGCCCGCTTTGCCCCGTGCCCGCTGCCGCTGTCAGCTGGAGGAGGAGGGCTACCTTTGGAGGCAAAGAACGAAGCATGTAGAACGCCCTTCTGTCACTGCGCTGTTGTCGCGGCGGTAGGGTTGTTTTTTTCTTAGCGCTTCGGACGCCGCGGATTTGCCTCCGCACTTATGTTGGCACAGATAAGGGCATTGCGGTTTTGTGGTGGAACCTAGGAAATACTTTATGACATTTTGTTTTATGTCATAAACTGTTTTATGATCATTTTTATGTCATCAAATGTTTCATAAAATTTACCAAGTTTCAGATGGACAGGAGGCATGGATCCCAGATTTTGGATGTGTCTTGTAATACTAACCCATAATAAGCTAGCCATACGTAAATGAAGCTAAAAACATGAAATGTGTAAAAGGGAAACCTAGTTAAATCTAATTTATATCACTATCAACCTGCACACCTTTCCATACTTTTCTATGCTTGTAAATCATCCATACCACATTTGTAAATCATTTTGTAAATCATCTTCTATTACATCCATATACTAATATATTGTCTATAAATTCCCTTTTGTTCTTCAACTTGTCATATGATCACATAAAATTGATTTCTTAGTATTCTTCATCTTCTTAACCTGTTCCCTCTTCTTTTTTTATATTTCTTTCTCTTTTTTTAATGCAGACAGTAAAAATTTTAGCTGCACTTGATTATCACATATACTACATTTCTGCTTCTATTTGATGTCTTAAAATTGCTCTTCCTATTTCCATTTTAGTAAATATTCACAGGGAGCATATCACCCAGCAGGCCTTTATGGCTAAGGCAGGACTAGAAGTCATCTCCTGGTTTCTAGGCCAGCACCTTTACCACTACAACAAATTGGCTCTTATTTGTTTATAACTTACAGTTTTTTGTCCATGTCAAATTCATCCAACTTGGTCACTAATACATTAATTTTCAGATCT
Source organism: Thamnophis sirtalis (assembly GCF_051295495.1). Classification (NCBI taxonomy): domain Eukaryota; kingdom Metazoa; phylum Chordata; class Lepidosauria; order Squamata; family Natricidae; genus Thamnophis; species Thamnophis sirtalis. The sequence continues at coordinate 40,959,892 of NW_028261381.1, read as the reverse complement.
CTATACCTCATTGCATCATAAATCTATCTCACAATTGCTGCAGAACATTTGGCTTCTCAGTCAACACCATAACTGAGCCTGCATAAAACAGGACCTGCCCATTCATATCCCAAAGCAGCAGACCTGTAAGATCCTCCAAAGCATGTCCCCCCCCATTCCAGTTTCATTCAAAATTACTTTACCCACATCCACTGCTGAAAGCTTCTTGCTTAGCCCTTTTTACCCTCTTCCAAAACATTTTTTAAAAATTCCATTAAAATTCCTCTGCATTTTACTTTGCCTCATTTAACCTTAAGAGTAAACAGCTATAATTAGTGCACTTATTTTTCTTCTTTTTGTGCCATATCCGTCCTCGGACGTTGCCGATCATGTTGCCGATCCTATTTTTATCAACAGCTACATGAAAAAGTGTTGCTGAATTTTATCTAAATCAGTCCATTAGATTTTGAATTATTATAAATTATATATTTTGAACTAATAGTAACTAGTGTAACTATTCACTGTATAAATAAGATATTTGCTTTTAATATAGAATAAACTGTTACCTTTCCCTCCCTTCCCCCATGCATATTTTTAGGAGAAGACTGGACAATGAGATGACTTTAGAGAAAGTCATTCAGAAGCTATGTAATTCTTCATCCATGTCATTCATAATAATATATGTGAGGTTAGTGGTTGGGTGTCCTGGGCATGAGCTAAGTCTGCCTACTTGGCAATGACTGCAAATACTAACAGTGTTTCCATAAAATGAATGACCCTCTGGCTCATTTTCAAATCAGTTATGGGAATTGGCAGTCAGAGTGGGGGGAAGAAATGTGAATTAGATTTGATAACCCATTAAAATGCACACAAATTCTCCTAACTGTATCAGAGAATGGTTGCATACAGGATAAAGCTTTCTATCAATATTTCTCACACAGAAAAACACAGTTACACCAAAGAGAAACAAAGTAATTCTAATAAATGGGAAAGCAGCAACAGATTAACTACATAACCATTCCTGTGCTGCTTAGAACAATCATGGCATCTGAAGTATTTCTAATTTTCAGATTCTAACATTAACCAGTGAAAACTGGAATGAATTCACATGTTGTGAAAAACCCTAGTTTACTTAGATGTGGTTTGTAAAAAGCCATGGCTGGCTGGGTTCAAACAAAAGAATAAATTACCAATCTTAACATATAAACACATATGACAGTCTGCACAGCTTGATAAGCTAAAGTGAAATCAGCCAGCCAAGTAATAATTCTCGGTTTTCTTCTGTGATTTCAGATCTTCAAATATATAAACTGGGAAAATGCTAGCAGATGGGAAAGTTGCTGCAGCATTAGAGCAATGTTTCCTGCCACCCATATGAGCAATTGCTTCTATGTAATCTAGTTTCACATTAACTCACATTTTAGATGGCTGCTGTACTTGTAAAAGTGGGGAGGGGGTGTTTATGCGATACTGCTCTACCTTCAGCACTCTGTCTGCCTCGGCACTTGTACTAATTACTATTCCACTGTCACAGATAGCTAATAAAACAAAACAAATTGCACAAACGCATGGTGTGTGGCTGATGCTGGAGGCTAAAGGCATAAATGAAACAAAATAGCAGCCTAGCATTTTCTTACTATAATAGATAAATCTACTTGTCTTCTGTTTGCTGGAAGAGGATTAAGTATAGGTCATAATCCTGAAATACTGTATTTCTTTGCTTTACCAGTGTTCGGATTCATTCTCACTTAATCTGCTACTCTCTGAATATGTAAATAAATCCTGTTTAAATCTAAGCAATTATAATTAGCTTCAGCAGTTCCTGGTTTAATTCACCTATGTTTTCGTATACTTCGATCTATTCTGAATAAAAGAGAAAAGGAAAATATATTTTGCAAGAATTATTTTAAATTTTACTTCGTAATCATAACATGTCTAACTTTCAGGATAGAAAATGATATTATATTATTAATAATATATAGCCTAGAGTTTCCTTAGCAAGTAATATAGTTAATAAGTCACAAATAAAACTTTTTCAAAAGAATATAAATTAGCCATTTTTTTTATTACACCATGATAACCAGTCTCCTATATTCATATTAGAATAGAATAGAATAGAATAGAATAGAATAAAATAGAATAGAATTCTTTATTGGCCAAGTGTGATTGAACACACAAGGAATTTGTCATAAGCTCTCAGTATGCATAAAAGCTATAAGTGAGAAATCATGATCAGTCATTATAAAATACATTCATGATAAATCATAAGATAATTCACTTAGTGATAGTCATAGAATACTAAATAAGCAATCAACATAAATCATACTAGGAAACTAAAAAAAACCAATATAAATCGTAAAGATACAAGCAACAAAGTTATACTCATAAGTAGAAAAGGAGATACAGTAGGTAATAGGAAATATGATAACAACAACAACAACAACAACAACAACAACAACAACAACAACAACTCCGCTGTTGCCGGTCCCAAGCCCAGATGAGAAAGGAGGAGGGTTAAGGTCAGATTGGCAACCTGGCCCCATAAAAAACCCGCCAGCCCATACAATATGGTGAAAGTAACCAATAAAAATTCTATACCACATCGGTCATCGCACGGGTTAACAAGGGCTGTGGTGGATGTTGGGGTCCCTGGACATCCATCGACAAGTGGGCTATAAGTGGACCAGCCAACAAAATGACAAAAATATAGTGCAGATGAAAACCGTGCCATAACGGCCTGTTCCTACAACTCAGAGCCAGAAAAAAGAGGCTATTTAAAGCGAATGTATGAATTATGGAAACAACAATATCCAAATTCAAATGTTAGTGAACAACAACTAGCAGATCAAAGGTGATTTATTATACAGAATAAAGTGTTTAGTGAAGTTGAACTTGAGGAAATTCAGGCGAATTGCGAAACCAAAAATCTATATCACAAGCGGAAATAACTGATATTCAAGACACAACTAAAGACATTATAGTAGAACTCCCAGAAGAAGCTCTCGGGGAGGAAATAACACCACCACCACTAGAACCAGTTATCACTGAACCAACTGATGAACTAACTCAAAAACAAAAAGAATTGAAGGATAAGATCATGGAGCATTTTCTGCTTAATGAGGAAAGGCAACTTTTACCATCACTAAAAACTGTGCCTAAGAAAATTTTGGCCCCTATCATGAAAATGGTTAATGCAGTGTTTTCAGCAATTGAATCGGGATCCATCTTGGAAACGAACCAGTTAATGTACAGCGCAGCTGTAATAGTCACTAATGAACTAGGCATTAAAATCAAAGTACCTAGTCACACAACAGAAAAAGCATCAAAGCCAAAGTGGAAAATCCAATTAGAACAAAAAGTCAAAAAATTAAGGGCAGATGCTAGTAACTTAAAGAACATGCATGAGCAATGGCTTAAAAACAACAAAATCATAGATCGGCTAATCAGAAGATATATATTGGATACAAGAAACATCAATGAAGCTGTAGAGATTGTAAAACAGCAGATAACAGCAACAGCTAGAAAAATTGAAAGATATGAGGCACAAATCATTCAATATAAACAAAATCAGCAATTTCGATCAGACCAATGGCGTTTTTATCAAAGTCTTGATGTGAATGGTGACACCAAAACTGAAAAACCAGAAAAGCAGGCCACAGTTGAATTCTGGAAAGAATGTGGGAAAATGCAAAGGACTGCAATAAGGAAGCAAAGTGGATACATGACTTTGAGAAAAACATTGGCAACAAACAAATGCAAGTATTAGAAATAACAACTGAGATGGTCAAAAATCGAGTAAAAAAGGTACAGAATTGGACATCACCTGGAAAGGACCAATTACATGGTTTCTGGCTCAAATATCTGACCAGTTTACATGCAATATTGGCCAGGCAACTGAATGAAATTTTACAAAAGGGCCAAATTGATGAATGGTTGACAACTGGAAAAACATACTTGATTCAGAAAGATGCAACTAAAGGAACAACACCTGAAAACTACAGACCAATAACATGTTTGCCAACAACCTTCAAATTACTCACAGGCATTATTGAAGATAACATGATGGATTATTTGGAAACAAACAACATCTTGCCAGTAGAGCAAAAAGGCAACAAAAGAAGGAGCAGGGGCACAAAAGATCAGCTCCTAATTGATAAAATGATATTAGAAAATTGTAAAAACAAAAAAACCAAACTTGAATATGGTCTGGATTGATTACAAAAAGGCATTCGACTCATTGCCATATAGTTGGATCATAAAATGCTTAGAAACAACTGGCATTAGCAAAAATATTACATCCTTTACTGAAAAGGCAATGAAACAATGGAGAATTGAGTTGGCAGTAGGAAATGAGAACTACGGAATGGTTAATATCAAGCGAGGAATTTTCCAGGGTGATTCACTTTCACCTCTTCTCTTCATCATCGTGATGATCCCACTATCAGTAATCTTAAAAAAAATGAAATTAGGATACCAAACAGCCAAAGAAGTTGAAAAAAATTCGCATTTATTATATATATGGTTTGAAACTCTATGGAAAGTCAGAAATAGAAATCCAATCACTGACAAACACAATCCGAGTATTTAGCACTGATATTTCAATGCAGTTTGGCATGGAAAAATGTGCCACTGTATCCATAAAAAGGGGCAAAATCACTACATGTGAGGGAATTGAAATGCCCAATGACCAACTAATTAAATGCAGTGAAAATGAAGCCTACAAATACTTAGACATTTTGCAGTTGGATAACATCAAGCATGGAGAAGTAAAAACTATTGTCAGGGGAGAGTACACCAACAGAGTCATGAAAAATTTGAAATCTAAATTGAATGGTGGAAATACAATCAAGGCCATAAATACCTGGGCAATACCAGTTATAAGACACATAGCTGGTATAGTTAACTGGACACAAGCTGATTTGGACATTTTGGACCGAAAAACCAGGAAACTAATGACAATGCACTACAGTTTACATCCACGTGGTGATACTGATAGATTATACCTGCCCCAAAAATCAGGTGGCAGAGGATTATTACAAGTGAAGCAAACAGTTGAAGAAGAAAAACATGCACTGGCTGATTATTTAAAAGAAAGTCAAGAACATCTATTACTTGAAGTAAAGAACAAAAATCTACTGAAGGCCCAACAGACGAAACAAGAATACAGAAAACATGTGATAAAATATGGAGAGTTGGCAGAACAAAGCACTGCATGGCCAATTTCTGGAAAAAATAAAAGATAAAGTGGACAGTGAACAAACTTGGTTATGGTTAACAACAGGTACATTAAAGAAAGAAACAGAGTCACTAATCCTGGCTGCGCAAGAACAAGCTATCCGCCCAAATGCCATTAAGGTCAAAATCGAAAAATCCTCCGATGATGCCAAATGCAGACTTTGCAAAGAAGCTGATGAAACTGTTGATCACATACTCAGCTGCTGTTAAAAAAATCGCGCAGACTGATTATAAATTGCGGCACAATTCAGTAGCACAAATGATCCATTGGAATTTGTACAAAAATTATAATATTAAAACAGCAACAAACTGGTGGGAACATCAGCCTGAAAAAGTCACCGAAAATCAGATGGTCAAGATCTTGTGGGATTTTCGCATACAAACAGACAAAATACTGGCGCATAATACACCAGACATCACACTGGTTGAGAAAAATAAGGTCACAATAATAGACATCGCAATACCAGGTGATAGCAGGGTCGCCGAGAAGGAACATGAAAAAATTGCAAAATACCAGGACTTAAAAATCGAAATTCAACGACTATGGCACAAACCAGCAGTGGTAATTCCAGTGGTAATTGGCACACTGGGTGCTATTCCAAAAGCACTGGAATACATTTAAAACAGTTAAAAATTGACAAAATCACCATCAGTCAAATGCAAAAAGCCGCACTGCTTGGATCTGCATGCATATTACGAAAATACGTTACGACATCCTAGGCCCCTGGGTGGGGCCCGACTAGTAACCAATGCCAAATCCGGCGAAATAACTGGCTGCTGTGATACAATTGTATAATAATAATAATTCTATGAGCCACAGTGGTGTAGTGGTTAGAATGCAGTATTACAGGCTACTTCTGCCATCATCTGGCTGCTTGCAATTTGGCAGTTCAAATCTCACCAGGCTCAAGGTTGACTCAGCCTTCCATCCTTCGAAGGCGGGTAAAATGAGGACCCAAATTGTTGGGGGCAATATGCTGATTCTGTAAACTGCTTAGAGAGGGCTACAAAGCACTGTAAAGTGGTATATAAGTCTGAGTGCTATTGCTACAGTCTTACTAAGTAGTGTTAAGGGAATTAGTTGTTTAGCAGAGTTTTGGCATGGGAGAAAAACTGTCCTTGTGTTGTGTCTAGTTGTTCAGGTATGCAGTGCCTTATAGCATGATTTTGAGGGTAGAAGTTGAAAAAAATTATGTCCAGGATGTGAGGAGTTTGTAGATATTTTCACAGCCCCCTTTCTGACTCATGCACTATATGGGCCCTCAATGGAAGGTAATATATGCCCACTTTGTTAAATACTGATTATTTCAATATTTTGTTTATTCAAAGTAGAATCAATTCACCTTAGCTACTTTTGTAAATTTGTCCTGTGATCCACAACAATAAAAATTCATTCAATACTGTAAACACCAGCAGGTTTATATATAAAAAGAAGCTGAGTCCACTTCCATTATGTCCTTCAGTATTGGTAAAAAAATAATAAATGTTCTATTCCCATGTTAAACCCCACAAATCTTACCATGCTGCCTTTTCATGGTGACAGAATTTTCCTGAGTAGGATAAACAAAGAATGCTGGGATTGTGCACTAAGAATATATCATCCTAGCTAGGAGTGGCACAAAGTGTATTGTGCCAACCAGTGGTGGGATTCAATTTTTTTTTACTACTGGTTCTGTGGGTGTGGCTTGGTGGGTGTGGCATGGCTTGGTGGGTGTGACAAGGGAAGGATACTGTAAAATCTCCATTCCCTCCAGATCAGCTGGGACTTAGGAAGCGGAGAATAGATGGGGGCAGGGCCAGTCAGACAGGATATATACCGGTTCTCTGAACTACTCAAAATTTCCGCTACCAGTTCTCCAGAACTGGTCAGAACCTGCTGAACACCACCTCTGGCGCCAACCCTTATAACATTTAGAATTAGAATTAGAATTAGAATTGATTTTATTTGTAGGCCGCCCTTTTCCCTGAGGGGACTCAGGGCGGCTCACAGAAAACCAGGGAAGGGGGAATACAACACTAAGACGACAACACATAATAAAATAGCAAACAACATGCATACAACATTCGGGCGGGGTAATGGTCCTTATCCCCAGGCCTGACGGGCGAGCCAGTTCTTCAAGGCTGTGCGGAAGGCCTGGACGGTGGAGAGGGTACGAATCTCTACGGGGAGCTCGTTCCAAAGGGTCGGGGCCGCTGCTGAGAAGGCCCTCCTCCTTGTAGTTGCCAGCCGACACTGGCTGGCCGATGGAATACGGAGGAGGCCTAACCTATGAGATCTTATAGGTCGTAGGGAGGTAATTGGCAGAAGGCGGTCTCTCAAGTATCCAGATCCACTGCCATGTAGGGCTTTATGGGTGATCAGTAGCACCTTGAAGCGCATCCGGAGATTGACAGGTAGCCAGCGCAGCTCGCGGAGGATAGGTGTAATGCGGGTGAATCGGGGTGCACCCGCGATCACTCGCGCGGCTGCGTTCTGCACTAGCTGAAGTCGCCGGATGCACCTCAAGGGCAGCCCCATGTAGAGCACGTTGCAGTATTCCAGCCTAGAAATCACGAGGGCCCGAGTGACTGTTGTGAGGGCCTCCCGGTTCAGGTAGGGACGCAACTGGCGCACCAGGCGTACCTGGGCGAATGCCCCCCTGGTCACAGCCGCTATATGATGGTCGAATGACAGCTGTGGATCCAGGAGGACTCCCAAGTTGCGAACCCTCTCTGAGGGGTGCAAAATTTGACCCCCCAGCCTGAGTGTTGGATTAGTGGCCAAATTTTTGGGAGGGAAACACAACAGCCACTCGGTCTTTTCTGGGTTGAGCACAAGCTTGTTAATCCTCATCCAGTCCATGACGGCTTCAAGCCCCCGGTCCATCACGTCAACCGCTTCATTGATTTGCCACGGGGCGGACAGATACAGTTGAGTATCGTCCGCGTATTGATGGTATCTAATCCCGTGCCTACGGATGATCTCTCCCAGCGGTTTCATGTAAATGTTAAATAGTAGGGGGGATAAGACCGAACCCTGCGGCACCCCATATTTCAGGGGCCTTGGGGACGATCTCTGCCCTCCCACTAACACCGACTGCGACCTGTCCGAGAGGTAGGAGGAGAACCACCGTAACACGGTGCCTCCCACTCCCACCTCCCGCAGTCTTCGCAGAAGGATACCATGGTCGATGGTATCGAAAGCCGCTGAGAGGTCAAGGAGGACCAGGATGGAGGGATGTCCTTCATCTCTGGCTCTCCAAAGATCATCCATCAATGCGACCAAGGCGGTTTCAGTGCTGTAACCGGGTCTGAAGCCTGACTGGAAGGGGTCTAGGTAGTCTGCTTCCTCCAAGGACCGTTGGAGCTGGAAGGCCACCACCTTCTCAACAACCTTCCCCAGAAAGGGGAGGTTGGAGACCGGGCGGTAGTTGTTAAGGACAGCTGGATCTAGGGATGGCTTCTTCAGAAGGGGTCTCACCACCGCCGCTTTTAGTGCGGCGGGGAAGTTCCCCTCCCGAAGAGAGGCGGTTACAACCGCCTGGATCCAGCCTCGTGTCACCTCACTGCAGTTAGAAACCAGCCATGAGGGACACGGATCCAGAGCACAGGTGGAGGAACTCACAGCTCTCATGGCCTTGTCCACATCCCCGGGGGTAACCTCCTGAAACTCAACCCAGAGCTGTTGAACTTGATCCCCCTGAGTCTCGGCTGGAACTGCGGGTGTGGAGTCCAATTTAGGAAGTTGTTAAGAGACCTGGTTGTTCCTCCAGTGATAAAATGATGATGGAACCCTATTTACTTATAAATGATCTACAGCTGGTGTAAAGTTCTTCTGCTCATTTGTGACAAACATTTGTTCATGCTTCCCCCCTCCTTTTTATTTATAAGTTGCTCCAAAATCATAAACAAGTTGTGCAGTCTCAGAACCTATTAGGTAAATAAATAAATATTTCCTCCAAACAGACACACTCAATGTTATATGGCTGGAAGCCAAGTCCTCTATAATCTGTTATTAATTAGAGTTTGGGGAAAAGAAGACAATTAGTATTGAAAGAAATTGTGTATGAATACCTCAATTTCTGCTAGGCATGTTGAATCCTCTTTCCTAGTTCTCAATGGTTCTATTTGGGCTGCTGGCATTAATCTCTTGAGTTGATTATTGGAAGGAATAAGAAAGTGGGAAATCATTTCTCTATTACTTTCTCTACACTAATTCAACAATAATTCTATAATTAGAATGTACCATATTTCGTCTTACTTTTTGTCAAAAAAGTCCTCCAATTCTTCATCTAATTAGGGAAAGATTTTTTTTATAATACAATTATTAAGATTCTTGCACTGCAGAGAGTAAAGAAATTTATATATTACTGACTTCTTTTTGGATGATAATTGGACTGGAAAGCTATCAAAAATGCAATGCAAAGCTATCACAAAATGATACAAGATCGCATCAAATTTTACAACACAACTGGCAACAAGATATTTAATTAATGCCACCTTTTAAACCAGAAACAAGAACAGACCAACATATTTTAGTTTGGAAAGGTTCGTTTTATGTAAGCGTACATTTGTAAATGTGTATACATCAGGTAATTAGGACATAACAGTATGACAATGCAACACACTGCCTAGTCAACTTGCAAAGCAAATCTTCCATTCATTTACTTTTGTTCAATGTCCAAATAACAAAACAGAATCAGTCAGGCTTAAAAAATATCTGACAGGAACCAAACAGTCACATTTAACAGTCACATTTATATTTAGGAAAAATGAGGTATCATCAACAGTCTAAAAAATTGTTGCTGGAAAACTAGTACAATTTGCACTAACTTGACTGCATGATTTACATCAGTGATTCTCAACTTGTGGGTCAGGACCCCTTTGGGGGATCGAACGACCCTTTCACAGGGGTCGCCTAAGACCATCGGAAAACACATATTGTTTTTGTCACCTCTATTTCTCCTGATATATTTTCCAAGCTCTGATAGAAAACATGATTTAATTGAAAATACATTTTTAATATTCTCTTGCCTGCTAGCATGCTTAAACATAGTTTCAAATAATACTAGATTTAGTGATGGTTTAAGATTAATAGCAGTTAATTCACTTCAAGTTCATATTTTCGAAGAAGCTGGGTCTACTTTCTACTGTAGTATCTCTAGAGACTAAAATATTTGGATACACTTACTAAATAAATAACTTAAAATCAATTATATATGAACATATTATGCAGTAAGCCCTGGGAAAAATATTTTTTTTTAAATGCCATTAATGTTGAACTATCACTGAGTCTAAATAAGAAGTGGAGATTTTATTCCGAAACTCCTGCTTATGGCAATTTGTTCTACTTTTTTGTGAATTTGTATCAGCATTCAGTGTGGTATGATAGATCATGGAGTCAGTGTGTCACAAAAGGCTTGCTATATGCAGTGGTTTCCTTCTTTTATATTAAGCTGTGTTGTTGTTTTTATAGCACTGTACTATAAAGAGGCAAAAAACTGATTTGGTTATTTTTTAAAAAAAATCTGATACTGGTAAGTTACAAAAGTGGCAAATAAAATCACTGGAAGATAAGGACCCTTTGACCAGTTGGCTGAGAAATATATGAAGTCTTCACCCTTGGTAGGGAATTCTGGGAGTTGAAGCCAACACATCTTAAAGTTGTCAAAACTTTGGAAAAATTCTGGTTAAACTATTTTCACTTAAGATGCTTTCGAACAAGTTCTTCTGTGATAATTAAAAATGACTGTAACAAAAACACAGCAGCCTTCAAGTCAGACTTCACTTCTGGCAACTATACAGCTGTGGTGGTGTAGTGGTTAAAATGCAGTATTGCAGGTTATTCTGCTGACTGCTGGATGCCTGTAATTTGGCAGATCAAATCTCACCTGGCTCAGGCTTCCATCCTTCCGAGGGGTGTAAACTGAGAACCCAGATTGTTGAGGGCCAAAGGCTGACTCTCTAAACTGCTTAGAGAGGGCTGTGAAGCACTGCAAAGCAGTATATAAGTCTAAGTGCCATTGCTATCTGGACAAGTCACTGCAATTTTCTTGGCAATATTTTTCAGAAATTGTTTGCCATTGCCTGCTTCTTAGGGCTGAGAAAGAGTGACTGGACACCTAGCTGAGTTTATGCTAAAACAAGACTAGAACTCACGGCCTCTGGTTTCTAGCTTTATCCCTTATCTACTATACTAACAATAAAATACAGAGTCAAACTCTTAATAGAAAATATCCTACCCTATTAACATAAAAATATGTTTAATGATAGCTTTGTTACTTTAAAATGCCTGATCTAATACAGGCATTGCAACCATTGTTTAACACCCATAACTGAGTTCAACAACTTGGTTTTCAAGTGGTCATAAAGTGAAACCACAACCATGCTTCTTACTTCACCTTTCCTTTTCTTAACAGACTACATCAATGCAAGGGTTGGCATAACTTTTCTTTTTTATCACTGTATAATTGCAAACAGTCACTAGGGAGTCTCTGAATGAGAACCACTGGTACCAGTAACTTGCTCTGAAAAGTTTTATACCTAAATTTCCTTGGAGAAGATTCCACCTCCCCAAACACACACACATATACACACAATCTCCCCCTCCCCATTGCATGAATTAACAATTCTTAGAAAATAGGCTACTGATAGATTGCAATCCTTGGAAAAGTTGAGAGGGAAGGTTCTCCTACAGATATTTGAGTTACTCACATTTTTTTAAAAAATACAAACCACTAACATAATTGAGTAATTAATGAATAGGCAGAATATTTATTTTGACATTTAATATGGTTAATATCTAGCAAGCGATTTCTGAACTAATAGAAATTTCCAAATTGTCCTTAATAACAACCCCACATGTAACACAATGCAATAATCTGGATAGGAGATGATGATACAATTGATCATAGCACAATAATCCATATTCCCCAACTGGGATTCTTTCCAGATATGGGGACTATTTTGTAGCTAGCCTGCCCATTCCTGAAAATTATGAAAGTCAAAATTCACATACTTGGATGGCAGACACAGATGGGAAGCAGAAAATAATAAGGATAAATTGACTTGTAGTAAACTAAGGAATTAGAAAACTATTATTTGAGAAGCAACCACATATAATGTATCTGCCACTACTGAAATATTTAGCAACAATAAGAATAGACCAAAGAAAATACTGGATGGATAACTTGATATCATAATATTTCTTCAAATATTTTACCATACTTTTTATTTATTAATTTAAGTATTTATCCAATTTATTTAGCTGCCTATTTCACCAAAGGCAACTCTCAGTTGTATACAATAATAAATAACCCAAAAAGTGTATACACAGCAAATACAGATATAATAAACATAATAATAAATATCCTAACATTCCCAAAATATCATCTTAAATGGAAGCATTAATGGAGGGAGAATAAGAATGCCCCCTTCAACAATGGAGCCATTGAGACAAGCCATCAAGACATATCCATTCTGATCAAATAACCAGGTCTTGAAGACCTTTTAGAAAAGGGATGGGGGCAATCTAATTTTGGGAGGAAGAATATTCAATAGCAATAGCACTTAGACTTGTATACTGCTTCACAGTGCTTTACAGCCCGCTCTAAGAAGTTTACAGAGTCAGCCTATTGCCCCCAACAATCTGGGTCCTCATTTTACCAAAGATGGAAGGATGGAAGGCTGTTCACTATGAGCCAATCAAAATCGAATGCTTGGCTGTGGGCATACTGCAATCTAACCACTGTGCCACCATGGTTCTTACAAGGTGGGTGCTACAACAGAGAAGGCATATTTCCAGGGATCACCAAATATAGATTAATAGTTGATGGTGCCATGGCTCTGTAAGTTATGATAGCATGGGCTGAGATTATTTGGTCCAATATAAATGAATTAAGAGAAAACTCTAATATAACTAAAGAAGGCTGGAAAGATAATTAAAAAAAACCTAACACTTTTTTTTGCATATTTTGGTGAGTTTCTTATATGTTGGGTTTCCCCTCCCTCCATCTGTTTGTTAATTTATGTAAAAGGAATTCTATGACCTGTTATTAATGGGAGTCATGAAACATAATGAATGTGATGACAGCATGGTAATTTATAGGCACACAGCTCTGTGATAATTCTCATTTTCTAGATGTTTCCTAATCCATTTCTGCTGATTTTCCTCCCTCCATATTCAAGAGACTTGGGGGATTATAAAGAAAATTATACATGCTGTAATTTCATCAAGATATTTTGTATTCTTTGAAAGACGTTCATTATATCCTAAGACTTCTAATAATTCTTTCGGCAGTAAAAATCAGACATCCAGACAAATAATTACATGTTATTGCTTTTAGTGACTTACAAGAGAAAAATGAAACCTTTTTTTTCTAATTTTCCGGCATTAATAGTAGAATAGCAAAATTATTCCTAAACTACATGGTGTAATTCAAAACTATCATATATACCATGTCACCATATTTTTAGAGCTTAAAAGTCTTGGACATTGTTGCCTTACTTTATTGAAAGGATAATTAGGTATTTGAAAAGGTAACCCCACTTTCAGTCTTGACTATGATTTCATGCATGTATAGAGGAAATTTCCTGACAACAGTATGGAGATGGTTCCTGTTGTCTTCTTCTGAAGTTTTTTTTTTTTTTAATGTTTACAAGTCACTTGTTTAATAGTGCTCCAAGAAAGTACAAATTGCTTCATTTCAACATGCTACAAGCAAAAAGTTTGTGGAAACTATAGAATGATTCAGGTAAAGACGTTTGGTAGTTTCTCTGTAAAATAGAAGTTAAGAATGATGCAACTTACTCATAACAACCATTATTTCCATTATGATATATTTTCTACATAGAAATTGCTCAGTGCTAGGTAAAAGAGCTGCTAAAAGCATTGAGAACATTTTCCCAGGAAAAAATTCATTTTATTGTTTTTAATTAGTTTTATGGGATAAAGTGCTGACCCCGCCCTCATAACAGAATAGTAGCAAACACAAAACACTGCTGAAAGAGCAAATATGCTAAAATATACTTGAGAGCAAATGTTTTCTCCTTTCCTAACTTTTAATACATTTGCATAGATGTTTCCAGACTGCCCAATACTTTGTATAATGTCAGGATTTCATGCTGTCTGTCTGTCTTCATGCCAGTTTGTCTGTCTTATGGTTATTTAGATGACATTTTCAAGCATATTTGCTTGAAAATATGATAAAATCAAATATGTCAACCTTCAGATAAATAGGTTCAGCTAAATTGACTTTCCAGAAATGGATATTGCAAGAATGGCTTCAATTGTACTGATTTCAGAGCACTTTACAGCCTACTGACTACAAAAGATTGTGAGAGATAGATGAAGAGTTAGGGATTACTTTGGATTCCCTGTGTCTCTCAGTCTGTGAGCTTTTTGACAATGAGGCTGTTAATCTGAGGATGCTCCCTTCCTATCTTTATCTTTTGAGCTCAGTTGTTCTCTACTAGGATATAGGAAACTAGGGTTTGTCCCTCCTATCTCCATATTTCCCATAGTACTTAAAGAAAGTTATAACAGTTTCTTGAATTCTTTGCTCAATGCCCCTTCCTCTCTTCAAGAACACAAATTGCTTTGTTTGACATCTTAAAAATGTGTTTGGTTTGGTTTCTAGTGGATGCATTACTACATTTCAGAAGGATAGACATGACAGTTTTTGACACTGCCCTGGCAATACGCAGCAGCATTTCTTTTTAGCATGGTAGTGAAATGAGTCATCTGTTGGAACAGTAAGCCTCAAATAAAAACTATGACTTAATCACGTTTTCTCATTGGCCTGTTCTGTCTCTAGTGACAATGTAAAATATATGTAGGATTTTAATTGTACTTTTTGAATACTGGGAAACAATCTGGCTTCTACTTTAAGGATAGAAATAGCCACGAGAACCTATTATGGGGGATGGACAGCACAAATATGTTCCTCCTGCTTGATCTTTCAGGAACTTTTGATAAAGTTGAATCCTGGTGAGTTCTGGGGTGTGGGAACCATGTTACATTGGTTCCACTCCTACTTGCAAAGACCATGTCAGGGATTAATAATAAATCACTGTTCATCTGCACTTGTTAACACAGTATTTTGTCTCTATCTATATGAAACTTCTTAGGATATTTGTCAGGAGTGTTTGGGCTTGGTGTCATCAATATTGTGTTGAGACTCAGCTCCACTTTCTGCAACAATTGAACCAGGAAAGAGTTTGAATATTCTGAACTAGGTCTGGGTAGCATCATTTTTATGATTGGTGCTCAGATATTGGGAAGTTTGCATGAGGTTCCTCTTCACCCTCTAAAAGAGTGGGAAGGTAATTTGGGCTGCTTCAGTCAGTACTGGGAACCATCTATGGTTTAAATGGGTTATTTTGCAGTAGACTAGTGTTTCTAATTTGTTGTTCCTTCCTCTGCTGTAAACCAACAACCTGATCAAGAGAACCCTCAATAACCTCACCAAGAAAGAACAGTCACACATCTGCAATAATTAATTTATCAAAGCAAAGGTTCCCAAGTGTAACTCACATCTCAGTAGCAAAAGATTGCAAAGAACTGACTGAGGGAGAAAAAATTCATGCACAACACAATAAATCATTTTTATTATATTGGGTGTCCTTTATTTTTTTAAAAAATCAACACATACAAACCAATGCCAAGAATAGGCTTTCTTTTCAAATACTTTATATAACTTTTATATATCTCTGCAAACTATGTAATATTGTAACAATAGTGTGAAATTGATTTTTGTCATTTTTCAGGAGCTGCTGCAGAGGTAAATGCTAGGTCAGGCTCATATGTTGCATTGTTGCATTGTGTTGTCATTTCCCACTATGTTGAAAAGGCCAAATGTTCATGCAATCTCAACCACAGAACCAATTCTTTTTCACATATTTGAAAATACACACAACAGGCTAACACCCCAAAAATTCTACTATGTTTATTATTATAGCTATAATTTATTTCTGGTACAAAATATATTTTTCAGTGGAAGATAAGCTCACCTGCATATTAGATAAGATTGATAGATTGGAAAACAAAATAAAGGTGTATAACTAGAAGCATGAATAAACAAAACCTAAGTAATGGACCTTTTCTCAAAATTGTATTTTAACAAATATTTCTAGCATGATTTCCAGTAATTAGCAATCTATAACCTCCACTGCATTGAGGTGAGATGCTGGTTGTCACCTTTAAAGCCCTACATGATTCAGAACCTTGTCGTCTACAATATCCACTTGCCCTTTAAGAGTTTTTGCTGGTCCAGGAACAGCATCCTTTGAGATCCATCCATGAGGAACTACTGCCACCAGACACCACAAGGTCTCCATGCCTTTTCTGTAGCTTCACCCAGAAATAAGTCAGTACTGATGGAACTTAGGAAAGTTTCCCACATTCCAGCTCACCCAGAAAGTTTTTGGAATTGATAATATAGTGGATCCCCTCTTTTTGTTAGGATGAAAATTTGATCATCACTATTTTTTTTTCAATTCAATCAATTTTAGTTTTTCTCTTTTGTAAGTTGATCATAGTAATTCCTGGAATCAAATAGGACATAAGTAGCAAAAATATGAATCCATCTTTTCTAAAAACATTTTCATTTTTTTTACCAAAGTAAAAAGCCACTGCAGTATTACTTTTTGGTCTATAAACAATATCAAACCCAGATGACTCAGTCTTCTTAATATCCCCTTCTTATTGAACTTTTAGAAGAGGTGAATCTAACAAAAGTGCCATTTTTGTCAATGATTTTAGTGAAATAGACATAAAAAACTGAATACACACACCCACACTTATGCTTTGTAACAGTGTGACTTAAGGAGAGAGAAATTATTAGAAGTGTTTGGAAGCTAGTTCTGAGATGGGAGAATAGGTCAGGCAGTAATATTAACTAATACCTAGAACAGGGGTGTCAAACTCGATTTCATTGAGGGCCGCATCAATGTCGCATTTACCTCAGGAGGTGGGGTGGGGGTGGCCAGCTATAAGTCACTCAGATCATGGGTGCCTGTGGTGACCTGAGAGCTCTGTCAGTGAAAGTGGGCTGTTTCCAGGGTGGCCCTGCAGGTCAGATCTAAGCACCCTGCAGGCCAGATCCGGCCCCTGGGCCTTGAGTTTGACACCCCCAATTCCTAGCATTGGAATCTATGGCAGAACTAGCAATAGCAACTGTGCCCAAAATTGTTAATCCTAAAATTAGTATGAATAATGACATGTGTAGTATTATAGTAGCATAACTGAATATAATGTCAAATTCCTTCATAGAGATGTGATCAACATTATTCAACTCACTTTCCGCTAAATCCATCCATGACCACTCTCCCCTGCATCTTACTTTAGTGGAATTGGAATTAGAATATCCTAAAAGCAAGGGATTTATAATTCTACTGGTATAAACTAAAACTGCAGCATGAAAGTATCATTACATTATAGTTAGGGAGACAACAATTGTTCCTAATCTTGAATTAACTTTGTGATTTAGGTAAGCTGCAGAACTCTGGAGCCCAAAGGATTCTACAGTGCGTACTTGTGTACCATGGTGATAATGACACACAATGAAAAGAAATTGAACAAACTAAATACATTTATAAAGATAGTTCAGTCATGGTGAATAAGAAGTGGTCAGTTGAGATAAAGTACAGATTCAGAGCTCTGAAAGATGTTTATCATGTTTATCATGTTTTCATGTTTATCTTTGGACTATATTCATCTAAAATAAAGCTGTATTTGTCTCTGAAAAGGTTTTTTCTATTGAATGTATAACAGTCTTGTTATTTAATCTACCAGCCTTCTTTCATCAAATCCACAATTCAAAATAGCTAATATTGTGATTTTTTAGTTACTTTTATGGTCCAAAGTAAATATAAAAATCAGGAACTTTTTCTCATTTATAATATATTTTAATATTTTAAAATAAATTATAAAAACATTATTTTGCAGTGATATTTTATGAGTTATGCTTGACTAAATGTCAGAAAAAGTTGGTATTTGAAAGTTTGTATCATCCATTTTTTTCAGGAAATGCTGCAATAAACATCACCATAATGAATTAGATTAGATTACCGTATTTTTCAGAGTGTAAGATGCACCAGAGTATAAGATGCACCAAGATTTTGAAGAGGCAAATTTAAAAAAAGTAGGTAGGTAGGTAGAGAGAGAGAGAGAGGGAGAGAGAGGGAGAGAGAGGGAGAGAGAGAGAGAGAAATACAGTAGATAGGTAGGGAGGGAGAGACTAGTTAGGTAGATAGGTAAAGGGGGGGAGAGAGTAGGTAGGTAGGAAGAGAGAGTATGTGTAGGTAGGTAGGTAGGTAGATAGAGGAGAGAGAGAGAGAGAGAGAGAGAGAGAGAGAGAGAGAGAGAGAGAGAGAGAGAGAGAGAGAGAGAGAGAGAGAGAAATACAATAGATAGGTAGGTGTTTCTGCAGGCACAGCACTTGATCAATGTAATTCTCATCAATCAGTTAAAGAGCTTTCCAAAAGGGAAAAAAAAAGTTTTTGCACTCTGCAAACCTCCCAAAAACGGCCCATTTTTCACGAAAATGGGCTCTTTTTTTAAAGGCATGAATAGCCTTGGGGGGCAGGGCTTGCAGAGTGCTCCTGGGGGGGGGGTTCCCCCAAAATGAGCAAAAAACAGCCCATTTTCCTGCAAAAATGGGCCCATTTTTTGTCAAAATAATTACATGCATAGCCTTATGGAGTGTTGCTGGGGGCTGGGGGTGGCAAAAAACAGCCCATTTTTGCTCATTTCTGCCCTCCCCAGCCCCCAGGAGCCCTCTGAAAGCCTCCATAAGGGTATGCACGACCATTTTGGTGAAGGGGCGGGGCTTTGGGAGGCAAAAATTTTTGTATTCAGTGTATAAGACGCACCCAGATTTTCAGCCTCTTTTCTGAGGAAAAAAGGTGTGTCTTATACTCCAAAAACTATGGTACTCACAAATTCAAAATTTGCTACTGCTTTGAATGTCACATGCACCATAGGACTAATTAAAAGTACAATATATACATAAACATACACATACACATATACATACACATACATACATACATACATACATACATACATACATACATACATAAATATATGCATTGCCAGTTACACTTATAGCTTATTTAAAGCATATTTATGTGTGTATGTATTTGCTTATACATCCAATAGAACTCTAAGTGGTTTACATTACCTTTCTAAAGTGAAAGGGTTAAAATATAAGGAAAAAATTATATCAGAATATATTAGCATGGAGTTTGGAACATAATCAAAAGGCCTTATTTTTTTGTTCAATGAATGGGATCAAGACACAGAGAAATGCTTTGATTCAGTGGAAATTAACTCAGTCTTCATTAAAAAATGTCCAATTTATTCCAAATAGGATGAAGTTTAAACCAAATTCAGAATTTTCTAGATATAAGACTGTGCTGATGATAACAAAACAAAATGGTTTAAAAGCCCTTCGGAAACAATCTGTGGTAATTTTATATAATCGCTATATGATGAATTATCTTTCTATTATGTGATTCTGTATAAAAATTCATTCACTCATAATGTTTAGGCTGCATTCATAAAACCAAAAAAAAAAAAAAAAACTTTTTCTATAGAGATCAGACTGGGGTGAATAAGGACAAATCACTCTAATTATATTTACTTGTTTTCATTGTAAAAATGGACAAAACACAATGTAAAACACAGATTATATACAGTACTCTTTCTGTCCTTAAGTAGCTGTACTTGTTTTATCATTAATTAAACTCATACTTGTCTGATGAATCTGTCACATGATACATTTAATAAAGCTAGGCTACAAAAGGATGCTTCATTTATTGCTTACAGAGTTTGGCTACTAACTACAACTAATTTCATTATGAAAGAAAATGTGTTAGTTTTCACAATGGCAGACATTTTACAAAATAAATATTTCCTGCAGGTTTGCTGGGATTTACTTGATATACCAAAAGGAAGGTCATTTTAAGCAACAAGTGATAGTATTGGGCTTATAGTTAACTGCAAAAATGAATTACCTGAAAATTATTCCAGAAAATCAAATGGAACAAATAAAAAGTTTGAATAAAGTATAGCCTCCATCCTTGGAAAGTGAATTGCACACAAAAGTAACTTAGCAACCCAGTAACTAAATAGAGACATGACTAATGCCCTTTTATATTCATCAGCAAGCCAGAACAAAATAATAGCCCTAAAGATAGAAGTACTGGAAAGTAAGTGATTTAAAATGAAATAAAGAAAACCAGATATAGAAAAAAGAATGTTACTTCAGTAGTCTTTCACTGAAGAAATCATCAAGTCTTAATTTTCTAACCATCAGCAATTGTTATTTGTACACTGGAACATCTGTAGTATCACTGAAGTAAGAAAATTTGGGCATAGGAAATCTATTGCTAGAAGAGAACACAATATTGCAAGATTAATTTTCTCTGCAATATTTAATGAATGCTACTTTTAGTAAGTGTTATATAATAGTAAAATAAAGTTTCCTTGTCAGTTGTGTCTGACTCTGCTCATCTCTGTTTCTTGACCAAGGGAGCCAGCATTGTCCAAAGACAATTTCCTTGGTCATGGACTCAGCATTCTATGTAGGAAATGCTGTTACCTTCCACCAAAATGGTACATATTAATCTATTTGCATTTGCATACTTATGGGCTGCTAGTTGAGCAGAAACTGGAGGAAGTAACGGGAGTTGCACAGCGCTCGGGTCTTAAATCTGGCTGTCAGCTCTCCAGCTGACAAGCTTAGCATCTTTAACCATTGATTCATCATCCATTATATAATAATGATAAATTAAAACAGGAGAGGTAATCTTTATTTTGATAAAAATGAATCTCTTATAGCTGAATCGAAAAGCCTGGAAAGATTGTAGAAAATCATTTATTACATTTCAGCGTTGTTACTGCTGTTGTCCCCAGCCAGTGCTTTCCACTCAGACTGATGTTCCTTAATGAATATAGAAATGAAATAGTTGCAGAAGTAACAGGTTGCATCCAATTATGATTGCCTATTTATTGGTGGAACAGGATTCATCAGCACATAGCTTTCATCCTCACTCTCATCCTTCATTTTCTTTCAAAAACTAATTTAAAATAGAACATGGTCCTGAATTTAAATGCAACAGGATATATATCAGAATAAGATATCCAAAGCTTCCATATTAAACAATGAATAGCAACAGCACCAATTCAATAACCCTTTTCTAGATCAAGAGGAAAATGTCTTCTTTCATATTATCATTATTATTTGTCAGAATTTCAGAAGGTATTATTAAAATCTACTAATGCCTCTTTTAACAAATAAACATAATAATTAGGCAAAGTATAAAGGACAGTGTAAAACCACATGTAAAAATAGTTCAATTTTTCATTCCAGAGCAAGACAGAGATGTTCCTACACAGGAAAGTTACTAAGTGTTTCTGCCAGAGTGCAGAGCTTTAAATCTGGGAAGTAAAGAAAATTGTTTATAAGATTGACATGAAATGTTAGCTAAATAATTAGTATTTCAATCACGTTTCCATGAAGGACTTGTGCTTAGGTTTCTCTGGAGATTATTACGGAAGATTCATTGCTTCAGTTCCAGTGAAACTTCTTGAATCAAATCCTAAACAGGTCCCCCACCAAATTCTAAGTTTTCATATTTATCTTTCTTCTCTATTAGTAGGCAATTCTCATGGTGGATCAGGAATTCAAGAACTTAATTGCATTAAATAAATTAGAAATTCAGACTAAATACATGCAATTCAATCTTTCAATCTTTTATGATTAAAATACAGCTATTCTAATAAAACAATTATGTAGGGTGCTGGTAGAGATGTAGGGAGGTCATTAAAATAGGTTTTTTTTAGCATTAAAAACATTTTTCACTACCTGTAGCAATGATGGAATTTCAGAATTGTTCAATACTAATGAAGTATAAATTGTAACAGAAGTAGGCAACTTGCCAAAACAAGAATAGCAGAATATGCTGCAGCAATATGGCTGTATCATAGGTGACAAAGCCAGGATCTCAGCCTAAGCCTTATGGTGGATCTGTTCACAAAGCCATTGTTAAGTCACTCACTTGCCTTTAGTCAATGGAAAAATATATTGTGTATATAAAATGATAACTTATTTTACCTGTCCTTGCAATGTGTTATGATGCCTTCCTTTATTGTTGAAAAATATTATTTCAATAATATTTTTGCATTATTTAGTAAAGGCCTATACATCTAAACACAGAAAAGTGCTTAGCTTCAGATAAAGTACATTAGCTCAGCATATATTTATGTCTATGTACACAGTGCAATTGTGGACATTTCTTCTTCTTCTAAATATTAGATTAATTCATGAATTTCTTATGAAATTAACTTTGTAGAGTAATGTAAGATCACCTATTTCCAGGAGTATGATGAAGTCTGATTATACATATTTATTAATTAGAAATATCACTCAATCACAAGAAACTCAGGTGATGAAACATATATTTACCAACATTTTTTTCCCCCTGTCAAATCTAGTCTCTTGTTTTTCATTCACTGGTAAACACATAAATTGATTGTGACATCTATGAAATTGTTACCTCTGATTGTTTCATAGCTCATTTGTATAATCAAGATTTAGTATAAGTATTATCTAGAAGTCAGTCACAAATAGGAATTGATGTTCATGCTACAATTCACTTATACATAAATATGTCCCACCCTGAAAAAAAATCCCTTTCTTCTTCTCAGCTGCCCAGAGTTCTTTGCAATTATCAGAATAAATTACTGCCGGCATTAAAAAAAAATTGGTAAGCTTATTATCAATGTGAAGGCAAATATGCTGATCTAATCATTTAAGTTGATTGTAAGCCAATTACCTTCCAACTTATTTTGACTTCTGGCCAGCACTCAGTATAATAACTGAAGTTTTCTCCTAAAATTATCTAAAAAAAAAAAATCCAAAAGGAAGTTTGCTTATTTTCAGATGTCCACAATTCACATCCTTAGAAATCCCTTCACCAATTTACTTCTTCTATCTCTCAGGATATATGCATGTATTGCCTGATTGTTCTGTCACCAGAATGGACCAAGAAGCCATTCTTTGAGGACCCTTTAACATCTCTTTAACTTCTAGATTTACTCTTTATTTCTAGATATAATTTTATTGAGAATTTTAATTACAATAGTGTAAACTAATACAAACTAAGAAAAAGAGAAGCAGAAGGAAATAAAGAATAAGAAGTGTAGGAAAAGAAGAAAAGAAAAGAAGAAAAAATATAATAAAGAAAAAAAGCACAAGACAAAACAGTTTATTTCCTTACAGGATAACCATAAGTGTTTACTGGCCAGTTTATAGAGGAAGAAGTACCTCCCTGCTCATTTTCAAAACATTTATTGAATAAGATCTTTTGCTGCTTTTTTCTTAATATATTAATAGATGGAATGAATGCTTCATAAGGAATGAACTCCTACATTCAAGCATATATAAAGATAAAGGTTTCCCTCACACATGCATGCTAGTCATTTCCAACTCTAGGGGGTGATGCGCATCTCCATTTCAAAGCCGAAGAGCCAGCACTGTCCAAAGATATGATCATGTGGCCGGCATGACTAAATGCCAAAGGCACACGGGATGCTGTTACCTTCCCACCAAAGGTGGTCACTATTTTTCTGCTTGCATTTTTACATGCTTTCGCACTGCTAGGTTGGCAGAAGATGGGGCAAGTAACGGGAGCTCACTCTGTTACACAGCGCTAGGGATTTGAACCACCAAACTGCTGATCTTTCTGACTTGACAAGCTTAGCCTCTTAGCCACTGAGCCACCACGTCCCTATCAAGCATACATACGTAAGTTCAAAATTGTGTAGGTTAACATAGGTAGAACTCAGTGAGTAAATAAAACCAGTCAATCAATCAATCTTCTATCAGACAGCTTCAGAAAAATATGAATTACAAAGAAAGATATTGGGAGAGCCAGCATGATGTAATGGTGAAAGTGTTGCTATGATGTAACAGTTAAGGTGTTGGTCAAGGAGCAGAGACACTCAGTTTATAGTCCTTTGTTAGACTCAAAAATCAGGTGGGAGATTTGGGGCCAACAGCCCTTTTACAGCCCTAGATTTGGGAAGTAAACGAAAAAAAATCAACGTACATTGGAACAGTATGTTAGATGATAACTCAGAGCTTTAAATGAAAAGTCCTTCCTTCTGAAGTGGATTGACTATTAGTTTTATCTTTCATTGTGCAACAGCCGAAGAGGATAAGCATGAAATCCATAAAAGAAACACAAAATGGGTTGTCTATGGATGTTATATAATACTCTTTTCATCTTAATCTGTGGTGTTTCAGAGATGGGACAGGACAAGGACAATTTAATTACAGCAAAGTCTATATCCTATCTTCAATCCACAGTCCCCAGGCATGTGGAAAAAAGTTTTTCTATTCTTCACTGCTGAGTTTCATAGCAGTTTGTTGTTGTAGACTTTAAAGGGATTAGTTTAATGTCATTTTTCAAATTTTTATTAATTGTTAAACACTTTGTCAGCCCACCTCTGCTGAAGCCTGCAGAGAAGATGGTAGGTAGATTTGTTTTTAATAATGTTGCATTAATCTAACATAAATAGCAGACATTAATTTGAGGGAAATTAAAAACATTTCTTCACTATGGCTTTTTCCCCTTAGTTTAATTTTACACCACAAAATATCATTGTCAGAAAATATTCATTGTCCTTTTTATTATTATTATTGCTTTGTTTTTTTGTCTCTGAAACTACATCATTGATGCTACAAGTTAGGGAGATAATTGTAATGCTCAGAATAACCTGATACTGAAGATTGATCTAAATGTGTTAAAAGCAATGTGTTTCTGAAATTTACTGCAGGATACTCATCAAATATTTTGGCCATTCAGAAATGTGATGCCATAATTTGTACTGCCTGAATTCTAATTATACATCATAATTCAGAAATCTCTAGACTTTGTTTAATTCCTGAAGTCATCTAAGATAACCAAGCAATTGCTCTCAAACTTCCATGATGTTTCTGTGAGGTTAGACATCATGAAGAAAGGCTAGCTGATAGGTAATGTATTGCTCACAGAGTTTGGCTACTACAACTAATTTCATTATGAAACAATCTCAAGTTATTATATATTCATCTTCAGAAAAGATTCCTGTTTTTAATTAGAAAGATATACTTCATGTATGCTGAACACATGTTACAGTGAAGTAATATATACTGAAGGAATATATTAATAGCATACATTTCATGAAAAACACAAATACCAAAATTAAGGCCTCACTTTTCTTCCTTCAAATCTGACATTAGTCCAACTAATTTCAGGATTAGATTGGTGTTGCTTTACTTGCTCTTTTTATTAACATTGTTATATACCTTGGATGATAGCATATTTACAATAGCAGTTAGACTTATATACCGCTTCATAGGGCTTTCCGCCCTCTCTAAGCGGTTTACAGAGTTAGCATATTGCCCCCAACAATCCGGGTCCTCATTTTACCCACCTCGGAAGGATGGAAGGCTGAGTCAACCTTGAGCCAGTGAGATTTGAACAGCCGAACTGCAGAACTGCAGTCAGCTGAAGTAGCCTGCAGTGCTGCACTCTAACCACTGCACCACCTCGGCTCTCAAAATCACTTTTCTGCTTAAACTGTGTATATGTACACACACACACACACACACACACACACACACACACACACACACACACACACACACACACACCAGAATAACAGAATAACAGAGTCGGAAGGGACTTTGGAAGTCTTCTAGTGGTGCAGGAAACTCTACACCACTTCAGACAAATGGATATCCAATATCTTCTTAAAAACGTCCAGTGTTGGAGCATTCACAACTTCTGGAGGCACTGATAAATTGTTCCACTGATTAATTGTTCTGTCAGGAATTTTTTCCTTAGTTCTAGGTTGCTTCTCTCCTTGATTAGTTTCCACCCATGGCTTCTTGTGTCCTACCCTCAGGGGCTTCGGAGAATAGCTTGACTTCCTCTTCTTTGTGGCAGCCCCTGAGATATTGGAAAACTGCTATCATGTCATCCCTAGTTCTTCTTTTCATTAAACAAGACATACCCAATTCCTGCAACTGATCTTCATGTTTTAGCCTCCTGTCCCCTAATCTTGTTCCCCTTTTCTCTGCACTCTTTCTAGAGTCTCCACATCTTTTTTACATCCTGGCAACCAAAACTGGATGCAGTATTCCAAGTGTGGCCTTACCAAGGCATTATAAAGTGGTATTAACATTTCATGGGATCTTGATTTTACCCCTCTGTTTATGCATCCTAAAACTTTGTTGGCATTTTTGGCAGCTGCTGCACACTGCTGGCTCATGTTTAAATGGTTGTCCACTAGGACTCCAAGATCCCTCTCACAGTTACTACTATTGAGCAAGATAACACATATACTGTACCTGTGCATTTTGTTTTTCTTGCCTAAATGTAGAACCTTACTTTTTTCACCATAGAATTTCATTTTGTTAGATAGCACCCAATGTTCAAGTCTGTCAAGATCCTTCTATATTTTAAGCCTATCTTCTGGAGTGTTGGCTATTCCTGCTAGCTTGGTGTTGTCTGGTTGGTCAGCCAATTATGAATCCATCTGATAGTGATGCTGTCTAACCCACATTTTTCTATTTTATCTGGTAGTAGGTTATGGTCTACTTTATCAAATGCCTTACTGAAGTCCACATAAATTATGTTAACAGCATTCCTCTGGTCCATTAATTTTGTCACTTTCTCAAAGAATGCATTAAGATTAAACACACATACATGCCAGAAACTTCACTATAATGAATAGGACAAAATAAACTAACAAAATTATCACTGAATAACACAGAGTTAAATCTTGTTCACTTCTTTAAGAACTTTGGGTACTTTCTAATGATCATCAACCAAGCCTCTAAGTTGTCTCAGCCAATGTGCATTTAATGCTTCATATCCATTTGATCTTTTGCTTTCTTTTGATGTCTAATGATAGTACCAACTAATGTTAGCTTTACATTACATTACAAGGTTACTTGTAATGCAGTTGCTTTGTAGATTGGGGGTAGTAGTATAACATCAATACGGATACCTAAATTATTCTCTGATGCCAGTGGCCCCTGTAAAATTTGGTTGTACTTGAAATAATGATCTGTTTGCAAAAGGTTCTGACCTTCATTTATCAGGCCTCTCCACTTTGACACAAGCATATGTAATCTAGGTAAGAAGGTGATGATAATGATAATCATTAATTTTAGCTAAAATTTATTAAGTATGATATAGTTCATGCACTTTTGATGTCAACCTGCTTCTTACTTTAAGGAAACTTATAGAGAAGCATTTTGCATTATAGGAAATAGATATGTATACTTTTAAGTGTGCAGAGGGTTTTTTGGGTTTTTTTTTTGAAAAAAAGTGCAAAATTTAAAATATGTCTAAATTTGACAAGCACATATTGGACAAGGATTTTTACATTTATCTAAAGATCTAATTCTGCCTAGATGAATTATCAGCGGTAATGACTGGAATTATAGGAAATAGAACTGTGAAATTAATATATACAATTACACAAATATATACACACACATAATTTATACGTATCATCTCATTTAATTTGAGTATACCTTGTATTTTATATCTATCTTTATGAAATAATAAATATGTTTAATAAAGTTATATATAAATGTTTGAATTGAAGAGGCAGTTTTGCTTCTTCTAGAAAGAATTAGTTAATCTTTACTCCAAATTAGGGTTTTTTGTCTTTTAATGACCCTGTAATCCCTTGCAATGGAGTGGAGTCGGAGCCACTGAATGGAATTGAGTGTTTACTGGCTGGATGCCCTTCCTGTTGCCAATGTGGAGTTTGCAGCAGATAAATTATCATTGTGCCCAAAGAGAGAAATATCTGCTGCTACCTAGGATTGAACTCACAGCCTCCTGATTGTGAGGTGAGAGCTCCACCTCTAGGCCACTCAATCTTTACTCATAATCCCTCCCCTCCTATCTGCACTGAAGGTGGTTTTTCTTCTTCTTCCTGTAGCATAAATGAAAAAGAGTCATCAATAAATCCTGTGAAGCTTTATCATACCACATGGAGACATGGTGGTAGGGAAGAGCATGACATTATGGGAGAATGTGCTCAGATCTTGCCCAAGACATTTTTAGTCTTGGCTAAAATCATGCCCATTGAGAATGAAGGTTTGAAGGTTTGAAGGTTTATTAACATTTATAGGCCGCCCTTTTCCCTGAGGGGACTCAGGGCGGCTTACATAAGATCAGGGGAGGGAAATACAAACAGTGACGTAGACAAACATAGAGTAAAATAATGAGCAACATTCATTCATCATTCGGGAGGGGCGACTATCTTTGTCCCCAGGCCTGACGGGCTAGCCAGGTCTTAAGGGCTATGCGGAAGGCCTGGACGGTGGTGAGAGTACGAATCTCCACGGGGAGCTCGTTCCAAAGGGTCGGAGCTACTACTGAAAAGGCTCTCCTCCTTGTAGTTGCCAGCCGGCACTGGCTGGCAGATGGAATTCGGAGGAGGCCCAATCTGTGAGATCTAATTGGTCGCAGGGAGGTAATTGGCAGAAGGCGGTCTCTCAAGTACATGGCAAACAGCAATTTTAACATAGATGTATAGGTTATCAAATGCAGTTCTACACAACGGCAAAACCTACAATTGGGATTGTACAGGAAGAGACACAGGAAAAATAAATTGAAGATGTCACAAAACTAATACAGGCCTGAAACAGATAACGCTTGAACAAATGTATGATTTCTATCATAGCAGACAGAAGAAATAAGACTTAGACTACACAATTGGCAACCTACCATCTGACACTTGTTCATTTAACTCAATTCAGCCAACTGGAAAAATGCAAATGTTAGCTTCTTTATTCAGAATTCTGAATACAGAAAATGTTATTACTGAATTCATGGTACTTTTGTATGTGAAAAGAAAAGGACTCAGTTCCCCCTCCCCCATTTCTTCTCTGTGTAAAACCATTCTTCTCAAGCATTCTTGCACAAAAGATACTTTTAGAAGAAAGGATTCTAGTTTAAAAGACAGATAATACAGCTTGGCAACTAGGCTTCCCCATTTTTATGTGAGTGAATGAATGTAATTCAAAAAGTAGGCTTAGAAAAGTGACACTGCTCATCCTTGGGTGGTTTCATATTGATTATTTTAAAAAAAAACAATGTTAAGAATTTTAGCTATAGAAAACTGCCCATTTGTAAAGCCATAATGGAAGACTAGTCTGTAGCTTTACAAATACACAAAATATTTCCCCCCCCCTTGTTTCTCTCTAACTATCCTAGACTAGACCCAGATTTCATTTATTTATGCTATAAAAATAAATTTATCAGCCACCTTTGCATTCTTTCTATTCCCAAATCATGGCAACATACCTTAAAATGAATAAATGATACTCCACTTAGTCTTCATCATTGGCAGATCCCCAATACATTTAGAATGTGTTTCATTTGCAAGGAGTCATTGTTCACCTTAAGTTATCAATAGCTGACATCTAGTTAGACCAGCCAAAAACATTTAGTCTCTTTGCTTTAAACTTGGCAGTCATTATTGACTCCCACCTCCCTGAAAGCTTTTCCTGCTCCATGAACAAGGAGAATTAAAAAAAAAAAGGTTCAGTGTAACATGATGCTATCCTTCAGTCCTTTGGAGTCTCACACCAGCAAATCTTGGAAAGATAAATTTGGAGGCTGATCCCTGGGCTGACTGAAAATGGAAAGAGGATAGCAATTGGTCTCTCCAATAAGAAAGAAAATTCTGACAAACATAGAATGACTTCACTGAAATTCATCTGAGTTTCATCCATAACAAGAGGGGAAAATGTTTTCCAAAGAGTGACAAAGAAAACTCAATCATTAGTCACAGTGTCAGATAAAAACTCCTTCAAGGGGAGACCCAAGGGGATTTCAACAATCCTCACAGACCTAGCATGAGGTTACTCTAAAATGGCAATTGTCAAATTCCTTACTGTAAGGTAATGCCATTAAAGTTAATGAGATTATTATGAAAGAAGCTATCTGGCATATGTAGTTGGACAGAAGTTATATCTCCTCTGACAGTACCGAAAAGTTCTGAAGAACTGCAAAGAACAGGACATTCTTAATGTAAATCATATTTTGCCATCGTTAAGAAATGCAATCTTAACACAATCATTCAATTTACTATATCTTGTGTTTGGAACATCTGCCAGCCAACAAATATTCTGTCCTGTTTTCTTTTCAGGCAAACAGATAATTATCTATGTGCTCAGAATTTTGCTCCACACTTTTCTAGCTTGTTTCAGAATATTTTCACATATAAGCAGAAGGAATCTAGGAGCCATTCATTTTTCCCTTCAATTCATGCAAATGTAAATCAACCAAAAATTGATTGCTGTTTCATTTATAATCCACTTGAGCCTGCAATTCAGGCAGCTAAATCTATGGCAGCCATTTAACAACAACGGAACCATATAATGCTTGCAATAGATCAGTGGACATTAATGAGATACCTACTAATCCTTATTCAATTTGAATGGGAATGAGTTTTGATGATGGCCCATAAATGAAAACAGTGGCTCTAATAATATGCAATTGTTTTATCATTGCACAGCAGTTGTTCTTGGTATACACTTCCCACTTCTACAAGTAATAAAGATGGAAATGCATTGTTGTTCTGGTAGCCTTTATTGATTTTTTTTTTGGAGGGAGGAGAAGGATAGTCATGAAACATTTCAAACCAGCTAAGTATCTATTGCAGATCCTAAAGGGTTTTTTTTAATTAATAAAGTTAAAGGTAAACTATTTTTCTTAAGGTCCTGTCCTGAGATCTTCCATTCCTTGTCCTCCATGGGTTTAAATCAGGTAGATCTGAAGCTGACTTAAGAAATCCTTTCCCAGGTTTCAGTCCTTTCCGGGCTCCATCTAGATGGCAGTAAACTCAGCCCATAAATGGTGGGTTCTCCTTTCTACAAGAAAACAGCCATGCTCAGAGAGCACCAAAGACCCCTCATTTCAACTCTGAGATACAAATATTCTCCTTTATCACTTCCTATCCATTTCAAAAAAATCAACTGCTTTCTCTTGAGGGTTGATTTTGCTTTTTTTTTTTAAAAAAAAGGGGGGGACGACAGATTTTACAATTATGTCTGTCACTTGGGTTAGAATGAGAACTTCGTAGAACTTTCAATTTAACAAACAAAGGGATGGCTAATAGTGCAGGATTTCTCTGCTGAACAAGTTAAAAAGAAACAAAGGTCTAACCTCTCATGGCAGGCAGCCCAGCAATCCAGTATGAAATGGCCTCCTCTAGGACTAGCCAGACTCTGCTTGCTAGACAACACACAAACCATCTGCTAGGGATGCATTTTGTAACATGATATGAAATGAAGCAGATGTGCTGGATGGGCCTTTTTGCAACAAACAGAAGCAGCACAGATGAGAGGGAGCAAGAGAACCTAGATGGATAGATTCCCAACTGCCAAGGGAGGTATCTTACCTAACTCCCAAAATGGTAGGTAGCAGGTTCTTAGCTAGGGCAAGCAAGAAGTGTGATTCAGCATAAGTTTTTGTTAGCCTGAACATATTTAAAATATCACTTCTAACCTGTGGGGACTGATAGGAATGTTTATAATTTGGCAAAAGTATCCTGAGTACAAGAAACACCCATCTGACTCCTAAACAGATATGACAGAAAGGGAAACCGATGAGGCTAAACAAGAAATAATATGCTACCAACCAAGTGAAATAAAAGATTGGGGCTGAGCCACCTAACAGATCTGCTTCTTAAAACCACTATTTACTGCCTAATAAAGGATCAGAACAGTATATTTCCTTTTTAGCTTTATACAAATTTGCAGAACTCATATTCCCAGCATACAAAACCTACAATTCATACTTTTTTTTTGTCCCAAAGGTGTTTTTTCAAGAGGGAACTGGACTTTCTGTTTTTTTAAAAGATGGTTCACTTCTCATTCAAGAAGCTTTTTCAGCTGGTGGGGGTCCATGAGGAGGGTCTTCTCTGCTGTTGCTTCTGCCCTCCAAAATATCTTGATTTCCCCCCTATGTGAGGTTGGCCCCAAATCTCCTAACTTTTTAAGTGCCTAAATATGTGGCTTTGCCAGTCAATGTGGGGGTCCAGTTGGGTAACAGACTAATGGAGGTGGTTGATTGAGTAATACAAACAGATCCCACCTCTCCCCATGCTGCCCCTGCCCTTCCCATGTGTCATTAGGTTTTAATATTTGTTTTTAACTCTTTATGTTTTAGCTTACATCTTAACTGTAGGCTGCCTAGATTTACCCTATGGTAAGATGGGTAGCACGCATGTGCAGGAACCTTTACCTTTTTAAGATGGGTGGTCAACATATTTTATAAATGAATAAATGACCAATTCATAAATGTTTCCATTCTCCATTTCCTTATTAGAAACTTCTATATAGATGATTCCTATTGCACTTAGTGACAAATATGGGCGAGGCTTACTTTTAATAACCCCACCAAGAAATAAATAAATGGTCTATCAGACCTTG
This sequence comes from Thamnophis sirtalis, assembly GCF_051295495.1. Lineage (NCBI taxonomy): Eukaryota > Metazoa > Chordata > Lepidosauria > Squamata > Natricidae > Thamnophis > Thamnophis sirtalis. Next base: position 40,927,181 of record NW_028261381.1, on the reverse strand, counting down.
CACTATCAGATTCTAACTAAAAACCTGTGGAATATAACTTTAGGCTGGGTATTTATTTCTAATCCTTCTACCAGAGTTTAATTAAGAAGAGATCTGAGGGATAAAATTTAAGCTTTATTCCTAAACAGTACACTGATTTTGGGTTTCCCAGAGTCTCCTGGCAGAGTGGCAAATGTCAGAAACTAATCATATGTGTTAAGCTAAAATGATAAAAATACTGATTTAAAGCAATATTTCATGCCTTTTAAATTATAGACATCCCATTAAGCAACTCTGTGTTATTTAAAATTATCAATAGAGCAGGCCTAGCAACAGATCTTGAATCAGATAATTAAGAGATGACCTTTTCTCTTGATTAAGCATCTCAAGACAGCACACAATTCAAATAGAATTAACTTCAGCAAATATAATAATAATGTGATGTGGTGAAGGTTAAATATCACCACAAGTTTGTGATTTAGAGAAAATTAAATCTCTATTTAAAGCTTAGCACATAATATAGCAATTTTTGCAACTAGATGATGATGATGATGATGATGATGATGATGATGATGATGATGATGATGATTCCTATTGCACTTAATGACAATTATGGACCAGCCTTACTTTTAATAATCCCACCAATAAATAAATAAATAAATACTATTTAAAGGATAAAAGAAAGGGAGCATCACTTTCAGAACTAAAAAGCCATCACGTATATTAAACAAACAAATCTATGACTGCCATCAAGCTTCAATCTGTGTCAGGTTCAGCCCAAGAACAACATAGAACAATCGAGTCAATGTTCAATTATGTATTTGCTCACACCATATAGACATCTTGCCAGACTAAACCTATACCACTTTAAAACTAACAGTTATAACTTGGAAATTTAGGGAGTGGCTATCCTAAATAGCTCCCTCAGATTGCAATCCAATTCAAGGCTGTGTAGTGTCTTGTCTCACTCACTATTTTGGAATATGTTTCCCCCTTCCTGAAAAACTGATGCTCCAGTGTGGTACATCACCCCCACCTCCCACTCCTTTCATGCGTGTCATCTATAAGGTGGCGTAGTGGTTAAAATGCAGCACTGCAGGCTGACTGCTAGGCTGACTGCTAGATCAGCAGTTCAGCGGTTCAAATCTCACCGGCTCAGGGTTGACTCAGCCTTCCATCCTTCCGAGGTGGGTAAAATGAGGACCCGGATTGTTGTTGGGGGCAATATGCTGACTCTGTAAACCGCTTAGAGAGGCCTGAAAGGCCTATGAAGCGGTATATAAGTCTACTGTTATTATTATTATTATTGCTATAAAATTTGACAGAAGCCCGAGCCAACCTCTATTTTCTGATGAGTATACAAAAGTTATTTATGTGTTTCTGAATATTAGAAGCAACATCCACCTCAAGCAGAAGATATGTGGGAGTGAGAAACGATAAAATACTGGAAAATGTTTCTATGGACCATAAGCCCATGCTAAGGTTTTCTAAAGTTTTCTCAGCCTTCTTGTGCAGAACATACTGTCCAGTCATTACTGATGAAAATTCATCTAGGTAGAATTAGCTCTTTAGTTAAATGGAAAAATCCTTTTCCAATGTGTGATTGTCAAATTTAGACTTATATTTTAAATTTTGCACTTAAACTTTTTAGAAAAAACCATGTACATTTAAAAAGATATGTATCTAATGAACCTAAATTCTAAGAATAATGTAATTTTCTTAATCCTCAGGTTAGAAACTGTTGTTCTTAATTTTGACTGAAAAAATTTTACATAATTAAAAAATAAACAAGAAAGAGTACATAAAGAAAAAGTGGAAAAAGAAACATGCTAAAAACAATATAGAAAAAAATAAAAAATAAAAAAAGCTAGAATTTGATTTTCTGAAAATACAATCACTTCTTTTTCTCCCTTTGACTTTGAAAAAGCACGTAGCACAATCTAACTTTTGATAAGAGCATAATCCAGTTTGATAAGATACAGCATGTATTGAAACAGATCCCCAAATATATACAAATCATAACATTTATCAGGAGCCCAGAAAGATAGAGGTAGCATCTGTTGTTAAAATAAAACAACTCTCTCTAAAGCCACTTTTGACTTCACTCATCCCTGCTAAACAGCTCAAAGTTGATACCTAAAAAGCAAACAGCTATTTTCTCTAAGTAACCAGACCTTGCCTGCTTTTCTCAAATAGACATGGTCCACTGGAATGGGATCTACAAGCAGTGATAGAGGGCTTCCAGCTTTTAGATCTTTCTCCCTCTATAACAGAAAAAGTTTTCCTTCTCATATTCCAGCTATTTGTTTAGTTGCTACAAGGCTTATACAACAAGGCAATGAAGTCTTAAAAAAACAGAAATGAAACTGACTCCATAATCAGACTATGTCTACTGGTGGCACAAACAGTATTGCTAATTTTTGAGCTTCTGGTCACATTTAACAACAAAATAAACCTTTAAAAGAGCCTTAGATTAACCTTAAACATAATCATCCAAATACTACTGTCACGTCAGTTAAAACAAGGTCATGCAGAGACAACGGTGATTCAAAAGCAGATAATAGTAGTGAAATCTAATTTGGAACCTAAACAGAGAATGAGGAATCAGCTAAAACCTACACCCAGAAAAGCATGCAAATCAAGTTCCACCCTCCCAGGAAGCACTGGGTGGAAAGCAAGCAAATCTTATTTTTTTTCCTTACAGCCAAATAGGTTTACAATAGTCTATAAATCTAAAATAACAAAGTAAATAAAGGAAAGTGGGATCCAGAAGAGCAGCCATTCCCTCCCTCAGTCAGCTTCTACACCATGAAAGAGAATTGATTGATTTGCAAAAAAGTGAATGGCTCCCCTCCAGGACAGATTCTAAATGAATCTTTCTCTCTCTGCTATCCCCAGTAAGTTGTTCAAAATGAAACCTTTTTTGAGCTAGTTTGAGATATGTGTTTCACAGTAAGGACATTAGCCCATTAATAACTTCACAATTGGAGTACTTTTACTTCAAAGTTTAACTGTAGCAACATAAAAGAAGGCAACTTCAACAATGTTCTCTCACCACTATTCCTGAGAAGAGACAACATGGGTAATCAGTCTGTATCTCCAGTGGTGGGTTTCAAATTTTTTTGGAACCTACTCCGTGGGTGTGGCCTTCTTTGTGGGAGTGGCTTGCCGGTCATGTGACCTGGTGGGAGTGGCTTGGCAGCCATGTGTTTTCTTTCTTCCTCTCTCTCTCTCTCTCTCCCTCTCCTTCCTTTGTCTCTCTGTCCCTTTTTTCTTTTTTTCTTTCATCTCTCTCTCACTCTTTTTCTTTCTTTTTTCTTTCTTTATTTCTTCCATTCTTTCTCTTTCTCTCTCTCTCTGTGTCAGTCTGTCTGTCTGTCTGTCTGTCTCTCTCTCTGTGTGTGTGTGTGTGTGTGTGTGTGTGTGTGTGTGTGGCAGTGGTGGGAACCTCTTCTGTAGGTTTGGCCTGCTTTCCGGGTCCACTGGTGGAATGTCTTCTAACCGGTTCGATAGATTTGACGAACCGGTTCTACTGAATAGGTGTGAACTGGTAGGAGCCCACCTCTGTGTATCTCCCAAAGTAGGTCAGTTTCCTGAAGAAACAAACTCAATTAACTCTTTCATTACCCTGCCACATACCAAACAAATGGATATTATTAAAAATAATGGACAATCTGACAGAATTACTGACAGTGACACATAGAGCTGCTGAAGTTGTATTAGAGCTGGTCATCCCAACTGCCTAAGAAATCATCTTCTGGTTTGTCACATGAAATATAGACATGGAAAAGACCTTGGAAGTATACTCCCCATCAGGGGTGGATTGCTGCCAGCATTACTGCCAGTTCGGTGCATGCAGTGGCAGATAACATTTATTGTGTTGAATTATCCCACATGGAATTGTCCCATGGCAAGTTGTCCTGTGGCAAGATGGCCATGGCAAGTTTTCTCATTCCATCCTAGGGCTAAGTGATAATCCTATTCCAGCTGCAGCTTGGAGGGTTTTTCTGCAAATTTACTTAGTAACTCTCTGAATAAAAAATGGAAGGTAATGGAGAAAAATATCTGTTAGTGAAGGAACAAGTGGGATTTAGACCAGAGTGCTCCACAATAGATAATTGTTTTATTGTACACTATCTGACAGCAAAGCAACTAATTATTGGCAATAAACAGTTTTACACCTTTATAGATAAAATAGATGCCTAGAGTAACACATGGCAACAGAGGAGGCAAATAAATTTAACAAATAAATAAAGATATCTTAGGACAGAAACATTTTGTCAGAGAAATTGGCCAACTTAAACATAGAACCCAGACTCTTACTCCTATCTGTATCAGCATAAATCGTTCTCCAACTAAGAGTATATCTATACCCTTAATGGTATTAGGCAGTGTTGTATTCTAGCCCCAGTTCTCTTTAATCACTATGTCAAAGAGATGTGTGTTTTATTACTATATTTTAAATCAGTTTTACCTCAGGATTAGATGCTGCATTTTTATTATCTTTGATACCCTTGTAAGATTAATCAATTAGTAAACTACTACTACTATTAAAAAATCACATTATACAATATTTTTCAGCAGAACAATTTTAAAATGAATACAGAGAAAAACCAAATTCTAAAAGTTCTTGTTCCAGCCAGTCACCAAAGCTAAAGTAAGTTTTGAAAAAGAAGTTAGAAAAGGGATTGGATCTAACTTTTGCTTCTCATTGATGGAACAGCTCTATCTGACCAAGGCTTAATTATTCCTCCTTGTGCAATGGTGAAGAAAGCAATTTTAATCCATTCACTGAACACTCTACTTGCCTTTTCTCCCAAAACATCTTATCCAGAAGTTTGAGAAAATAAGAATGAAGATTGAAAAATATTGAAATTGATCCCTTTCCCCCTTCCCCTCCTCTTTTTTAAGCCACTAGAAGTACATTATATGAAAGTTTTAATGAATATTCTCATTGGTAGAATTATATGAATATAAATATAAATGCCAGATCAAAGTAAAGAAAGTCATATGCCAGTTTCAAGGGGGAAAATGACTTAAAAATATACAGCATCTTTCTTTTTATTTTCCTTTCTTTTCTGTATACTTTGTCACTGAATAAGAGCTCTTCGTGTATAGCTGAGCTTAGTAGCTGAGAAAATCTCTAGTGAATAGGTGGTTTCACCATTCAAACTAATCAACACCAATTATTTGGGTGAGAAGAAGGCAGTTCATAATAGTGATAATCTACTCAATAGGTGCCAAGGAAAGCTGTTAAAGGTAGCCCTAACTATTATGTGAATAATTCCTATTCAGCAAAACACCTTGAAATACTTGCTATTTTGATACATAAACAGACTTAGTTTGTACTTTCACTTTTTCCTTAATTTAGGACAGGATTGCTATACACCATGAGAGAAAGAAGAGAGTTGTAAGCTAAAATGTATTTGGGCTATTTGTCTTCCCTTTAAATATTATAAGTATTATAAATTGATCTGATTTGTTTAGGACAGGTTTATGTTATGAAACCCGCTCCCCCTTTCCCCCTGAATTTAGCATATATTTTTGATTCCCTTTGGGAGCCCAACATCTACCCAGCATTTAAGAAAAAAAAAATGAACTTCTGGCATTGTAAAAATGATTAAAATAATAAACTCCACCAACAAAGAGAGCCAGTATGGAACAGGAGATTATGAGTTCTAGTCCTACCATACACATGAAAAACTGGGCCAGTCACTTTCTCTCAGCCCAATTCACCTCACAGGGTTGTTATTGGGGGAGGAAGAAGGAGTATTAAGCATTTTTGCTGCCTTGAGGCACGAAGTAATAAAGACAGGTTAAAAATCCAATATGTACATAAAATTTCCAAACATATGTATATTGTTAGAATAACCATTTCATTCATAGGACAGAAAGTGTTATCAATGATTATACAACTTTTTTAAAAATGCACTATTAATACTAGTTAATGTTAATAGTGGCATTAATATTATTTACTTTGTAATAACATATTATTTATAAAATAAAAAGGAAACAAATATTGTACCAGAGTTTCTCTGAGATTCAGTGTTGCAATCTTGACTTGATATAAAATGCCTACTGAGATCCACATTTTAAAAGGTGTATATATCTCTAATACATGTTGTGCTGAAAATGTAGCCAAGTGTTAGGGCTAAGCAGGGCATGGCAATTGAATTCTGTCCACATTCTGCATTGCCAAAAGAAATAAAAAATAGATGAACAGATTCATAGAAAAGAATTAAGGAGCTAAACCTATGAAACATATGCTGATTCTAATAGCATTCCAGAATCTTGCCCTTTATACATATTTGTCTTGTGTGTCTTAAATCTTGGATCTCTTTTTCCACACTTTTTGAGGGCTTTTTTTTGGAGGGGGGGGTCATCAACATACAGCTATTTATTTCATAATCTTGAGAATTGCTTCTGTCACTTGTTTAGAAAAAAGCTGTGTCTGCAATGAGAAACAAAAGTCCCACCTGACTATCTTCAGTCTTTACACCAGGAGTGTTTCATATGATCAGTAGTCAGGTTTAGGTGTCTTGAAATATCAGCCACAGTTGGAAAATCTGAAGAGCCAAATTGGGAATACATCGTTCTGGAGAGTATCTATGTAGTCACTAGGAGTTAACCCTAATTTTTATAGCATGTAATCAATCAATTAATGAGGGAATCGTAATTCTTTGGTTTTACAGTGGTAAGCTACCAATGGGAAAAATAAACAGAAACAAAAAAAAAATGGCAAGACACTGTTTTACCAGCAAAAATAGACTGCAACTACATGGAGAAGTTTATTGAAGTTTATTTATTAGGAAAATTTTTATTGCCACCTACTTGCTCATGGCAACTCAAGGTGGCTTACAGGAAATAAAAACACAATATAAAAGAAATAAAAATAACAAAAAAATAAAATAGTAATAAATTGATCATCAAAGGACTAATCCAAACAGCAGATTGAAATTAGTATATTACCCGAATAAACATTTGTGTAATATCAATAGTCTTTTAAAAAGTGGCTTGTATAAGGGAGGTGATTTATCTTATTTGCTATATATCAGATGTATTTGTGCAGTTGACAAATACTAAATCTCCATGTGTCACAGAATCAGCTTTTATTAACAATAACAAACCTTTATATGAAAAAAATAGCAGGTCCTTTAGTTTTGTATTTTTCCCCTTCAGACATAGACATTTACCATAAATTAATACATGCATGAGTATCAATAATGCAGTTTTCTGAGGGGGTAAATCCAGCAGAAGGGAATTATGTTCTAGTCTTTAAAAAAATCCTGCAAGACAAGTAACCAAGCTGGGAAAAAATAGAACATAGAAAGTGTATTTGAAAAAAAAATGCTTCTATGCTAATGTTTTAGGGTATTTTTTTGTAAATTGGTATCAAATTTCAAGACCAAATTATACCACAACTGTCTTAAGAATATTAAAAACATGTTAAATATTCGGAGGGCATTATCTCTTTTTTTAACCTTTGACAACTTACCTACATTTTCATGTGCTTTAGGAAGCAGTTTTCTAGTATCAGTACATTAACTAACTAACTAACTAACTAACTAACTAACTAACTAACTAACTAACTAACTTCCTGGAGGAACAAAGAAGCAAGCTGGGTATTGTGATTCTCAGAGGAAAAGTATTTGATAAGTAAGTTGGCTTAAATAAGAGATACATCAAAGCAATTATTTGATTTAATGTGATATCAGGAAAACTATGACATAAATCGCTAAATCGGAATTGATGCTAAGAGTTGTCCTTTGTTGCAAAAGGAAGTAATAGATATTTGGAAAATCAGGAGACTATACAAGACATATATGATAGATATATTCTATCATTAATGTTGAAATAAGCCTGAATCTTTGCACATCCGTGTCAACTTCCTCATTCATTCCTCTCATCCTTTTCATTTAATTGCAGCAGTATCCCACTTTAAGGATGACAAGATTTAATGGTATTGAATTGATGTCATACATTCATATGACAACTTGACTGGTAAAAAGTGAGTTACAATTCTAATAAGCAAATTAGCTAAAATATAATGGATACAGTTTAGTCACATTAGCCGTTAAAGTTAATAGTGAATTCAGTAGTTGAAACATATGCTTAAACTTTTCTATTAAGATCATTGTTTGGATTACACCAGGAACAGTTACTGAATTTAAAAGTTCATTTTAGTGGTTTGAGTTTATCTGAGAGAGTTAGCCTCACTCAGGTTTTTATTCTCATTATGATTTAAATGATATTATAGCAAGATTTCATGGAAATAACACCTATCTTTTCTAAAAGTATAAGTATATAAACAGGAAAATAACCTATGAATTAATTTTTTTTATTATTCATACTAACAACATTTGCAAATTTTCTGTGACTCTGAATGCCCTTTGAATTGCCTGCATCTGTTAGAAGTATATTTTCTCAGCCATGCTTAAAATTCAAGTCAATAAAAAACTTTCCAGAACCATGATGCTACTTTTAAAAAAATACTAACTAGTAAAGAAAATATTAAAAGCACTATGAAGCATTAAAAATGCCATCTGGCATAACTTGAATTACCAGCAAACATAGTGTTCAAATTGATGGGTACATGCTTTACTGCATAATATAGTTGACCACTTAAAAGATACAGTCACAACTGCATTTTCATTGAAATTCTCCTGAAAAGTTGTAGAGTTTTATGGCCTGAATGGTCATACGAGCATGATTTCAATTAATTAATGGGAAATTCCATAGAAAATATGTTCATTTTTTAAAAGTTTAAAACATAGACAATTGGCAATGAGAAGTCATGCCTACTTTGCTGAAGCCCAACTTAACTTAAGGATGCTTACTGAAAAGCCTCTTAGTGGTAAAAAAAAATATTTTCAAATATAGTATATTTAAATATTTCAAATAAATAATTATGACCATACACCCCAGTACTGCAGCATATCTATAATAGATACAGGAATAATATATTTATGTAAGCTTCATTCATTTTCTTCTAATAATGTGCACCTACTTTCATATCAAAAGGTAAGTGAGCTGCAAATTGTTCCAGGAAAAAAAAATGGGGGGGGGGATTAGAATGTCCAAATGCCTTTCAAAGATTTGTGTATGAACATTAGAATTTTAAAGTTCATTTGAACTATGAAATCCATATACCTGAGTACTTTCACTACTGATTAGTAGGAAAGTTTCAGATATAGATTCTTCACACAAAGCCTTATTTTAGTGTGGCGAAAGTTATATGGTCTCACAAGGGCATTTGAGAATTGTCCTGCAAAATGTAGTTAAATGGTACATTTTTACATCAAAGCTTGAAGAAAAAGTATGTCATGCATACTGTCAGCCTCTGCTTTGCTATTTGCTTTCGGTGTTCCTGACACATAGATACACAGAGTCCATACATAGTTGAGAACTAAGATCATATTTTCAATGGCTTATATCAAGGTTTCCTACATCTATTAGGAAAGTTCAAGTCTAAATGAGAGACACAGGAATCCAAGACCAACAGCCTTTCTAGTCAAGTACAGAGAGCTGACTGATTGCCAAGATATTCCTCTTTATATTCCTTCCTTCCTTCCTCCTTCCTTCCTTCCTTCCTTCCTTCCTTCCTTCCTTCCTTCCTTCCTTCCTTCCTTCCTCCCTCCCTCCCTCCCTCCCTCCCCCTCCTTCTTGAGATGTTAGTGATTCATCCCATTCTAAGAGTCCTTGATCTCTCAGCAGCTTTTGATACCGTCAATCACACTATCCTTCTGAGTCAGCTGCAGAGGTTGGGATTGGGAGGTAATATGTTGCATGGAGGGGGAGTGCCTCAGGGTCAACTCTCTCTCCTCTTCTGTTTCACATCGATGTGAAACCATTGAGTGAGGTGATTGGTCAGTTCATGGTTTGAGATTAGTGCACTGATGATAGCCAGCTTTAGAACTCAACCATGGACTGATTGCATAGGTAAAGCTGTTGATTTACAGACCCAGTGTCTGTAAATGGAGACACAACAGACTTCATCTCAATCCTGCCAAGACTGAGTGGCTGTTTGGTCCCCTGGGTCAGGGGCCAAACTGGTGTGCAACCTTCTGGACTCACAGCTATTTTTTGAAAGAGCAGATGGAGCTAAAACTAGGAGGGCCTTTGTACACATTCATCTTGTGCCCCAGTTGTTCCCTTTCCTCGATCAGGAAGCACTTCCAACAGTTACTGATGTCTTGTTCACCTCACAACTGGATTATTTCAATATGCTCTAAATGGGGCCAACTCTTGTTCAGAAGCTACAGCTGATAGAAAATGCAACTGCATGAACAGTCATGGACATCTTCTGATGTGCCCATATGTCAGCACTGCTACATGAACTTCATTGGTTGCCAGTCAGTTTTTGGGTGAAACTCAAAGTTCTGGTTATTATCTATAAAACCATTTAAGGCATATGGCCGAGATACCTGAGGGAACACCTACCTCTATGTATAAAACAAATAAGACTTTTGAGGGCAAGATTTTATGTTGACATTTTTCGCTGGTTTGGAGCAAAAAGGTTTTTAGAGTTTATATTACATATTATATGAGTTTCCCCAAACAAAATAATGTGAAACCATGCTGATGATTTTTCAACAATCACATTGTGATATTTTGCAACACTCTCAGGAGGTTGCCTTCCTTTGGTCAATATTCTGAAGGAGTTTTGCAACCAAACCTGAATGAAATAACTTTGGATAAAGCAAAATTGCACAACTGTTAGCTACACAATAGAAAAACTCCAAATAAGTAGAGTCAGCATGATGAGTAAGGGCTCTCACACAAAAGATAAGATAAACAGTGTGGGTGTTATCTACATACCCTTCTTCTGTGATGAAGTACATTTTGGACTACAAATAAGAAAGAGCCCTAAATCAGCATGTTAAAAAATAGCAAAAAGCTAACTGTGCAAATAATAATAATAATCTTACCATTGGTTATATCAGCATTTTGTAAATGAAAATGGATTTTAAACAGCGAGTCCTTTTTTCAAGTGTACAGTTAAAGCTTAAAAAGTACAGCTAATTTATTCTCAAATGCTTCTATTCATTGCTCTGCCATTCATTCAGCAGGTTCAAATCATATTGCATAAGCAAAAGTTTTCACATACAAAGTGAATTTCCCCCTCCTCTTTTTCTCCATAGCCTTTACATTTCAGGTATCAAGCATTCAAAGATGCCACTGTCACATATCTGCTAATTCCCCACTCCAACACAGCTCTTCCTTCAATATTCCATGTCTTTGTTAACTCTAAGAAAATGTATTGCAGGGATACAAGATGCTGGAAGAGTGAGTCTTGTGGTTTATTTCATAGGTTTTGTACACAATCCCAATCTATAGGATTGTGAGAAGAGAAAACAACAAATAAGCTTCTTGCTCTAATTACCCACTGTCATTTGAAGTTCTGAACATTAAGATTGGAGACAGGTCCTCCTCAACTCTTCCCAAAAGAATTTAGTCCAATGGTGGGGATTTTTTTTTTTGTTGGCTTAGACACTTTCGCTGGATCTTACTGCTGGTTTTTTCAGGATTCTATCATTTGTATTACATCAAAAATGCTACATATGGTTTTAAACTAACACAATACAAAAATGGAATTGCTATTGTCAATATTAAATAAAGGAAAATAAGGTATTTGGAATAATGCAGTAATGTCAAATAGTACAGATTCATGACAAAATTATAGGGACAAGGTTTTGACTGGTTTCTTTTATAGTATGTATCCCAAAATAAATGGGTTGGCATAACTGTTACAAAAATAGCAGCTGCTAAATTTCAGTGGAGATTCTCAGTCATCCAGGTCATAGTTGTCCCAAATATGCTTTTTCAAAAGGCAACTGGACTTCCTTGTTTTTCTTTGAAGACATTTTGCTTCTCATCCAAGAAGCTTCTCCAGAATTGAAGAAGCTTCTTGGATGAGAAGTAAAATATCTTCAAAGACAACAAAGAAAGCCAAGTTGCCTTTTGAAAAAAGCAACTTTGAGATAGGTGTCAAATTGCTCAGAATACGCTCAGGTTATTTGAGGTTAAAATAAATTTAACATTAAGAACCCCCCTCCCCCAAAAGCAGAATTCCAGATGTGGGATTCCCACCTTCTTAGAAACTGAGACTACATCAGAATTGTTTCTTTGGCACCATTTTCTTCAAATTATGTGGCCAAAAATAATAGGCTGATTTGTTCCTATTTTCAGAAATGAATGATTGATTAAGAAAAGAAAAGAACCTGTAGAATAGATGATATAGCACACAGTATTGCTTGTAAAGAAGAAAGCAGCATGGGCAAAAATGTCTATTGCTTGCCTTACGTAATTGTGGAAGATAATACAAAGAGTGAAATTTGAACAGATGGGGAAAATTCATATGGGAGTGTGCAATGAACAGTGATGAAGGCATATGCTTTTATGAACTCTGTAAAATTTAAATCAGAAAAAAGTGCAGATGTACTTATGTTTCTTAAGAAGATGCTGAGGGGAAATCTGATAGTTTTTTCCCCCTAAGTAATCAAAAAATAAAAAATAAAATAAAAAGTAGTTTTACAGAAGTAACATCTCTCTACTGATCAACGTAAGTCATGCATGTATATAATTATATTTTATTAATGAAAAATGTAAGTAAAACTCTATTGTGGTCATTAACCAGTACAAATTTCATTTAAATATTCATAAGAAAATAAAACCATACATCAATACTGAATTTTTAGGTATATAGCACTTTATAGCTATACGGGATATAGCATGTTAGTAGTGAGATGCTCTTTTCTTCATAGTAATTACATAGTTTTTTTACACTAAAAGCTTGAGATGTATCTTACAATTATCGTCCCTGGGACAACATATAATTGAGCAAAATTATACACTTTCTTCTAGTTCCATTACATTATTTGAAAGGTGGTGCTTGTTGTTGCTTTTTGCTTCATGAGTCTCTGCATGTGTCTGTGTTTGTGTGGGTATGAGTTTCAAAGTTGCACAAACTTTAAAAAACATACGTTTGTCTCAATTTTTAAAAATGGTATGAAAATACAAAAATTATGAGTTTTTATTTATACAGTGCTTATACCATATTTCTACATTTCTGAAATCAGTACCTAAAATTCCTGTATTCACCAGCATGCCTGATTCGAAGACTAGGAACGTGACATTACAGTGTTTAGATGTAGGCAGTTTCCAAATGTTAATATCATGTTCCGGCAGAAGAAATACAATATTTTAATGCTGTTTACTGCCAATTTTTCCTCAGTATGATCAAAATTTATTCAGACTCCTTCCAGAGAAGTTAATATATTCCTGTTCACTGTTTATTTGTTTTTGTATACTCAGTAAATAAGGAATGCACATACTAGTTATACTAATCTGATCCTATGGATAGCTATGAATAGGTTAAAGAAAAATATGATGGTAAATATTTATTAAGCCTGCGTGAATTGCTAACTCTAGAGATGACCGAACAATTTTGGAAGTCAGAAAATAAAACAAGTTCATAAAGTAAGAGATCTCCAACTGAAGCACCAGAGTGAGATACTTTATGCTGCCTGGCAGCTAATAATGCTGCATGTGAAAATGTTCTCTGTCCAATAGCTCAAAGACACCATCTTTTTCTCAAGTTTTCTTCTTGGTCTTCTGTGCACCTTCAGAATAGATTCTGAAGCACTGGGGAGAAGGGCAGTAACATATGACCAGAATTTAATTTTGGTAACATTGCTGTCACTGTCTGAGGGTTCTTATATTATAAACATGTATTAAAAGAGGAAATTCCCCTCCCTTTGTGGTTGTCCATGCTAATTAGTATTGTTTACAGTGGGTTTGAGATTCAATGCCTTTAATAGATGTAGATTGTCATATAGAAAATGTAACTTGTTGCCTGTTGTTTACTTCTCTCTTTTCCCTTCCTGCTTTGGTCTGCCTTTAATCTCACCCCCCTCCAATTTATTGCTTTTGATACTTGCTGTATGTTACATAAACATGAATCTATAATTTTTGTTAGCTGCAGTGAGTGTCATGGGTGCCTTCTCTGATTTTGTTATTGAGATTGACTGGAAGTGAGATGGGTGCAAATTAAACTGGAAATTATCCACACTAATTTTCAAACATTTTCTAGGACCCAATCTTCCCTCCCTCACATACATACATATATATATACACACACACACACACACACACACCAAAATCATGTCAAAAACTATGGCTGGATAAATATAACAAATTAAAATCCATGGGGGTGGGAGTTATACAATAAATAAAGTAATCTAGACTATGTAAATGGCTAAAGGTTAGCATGAGTATACTGGTTTTCATTTTTAAGTCATTGTAATGCTCAGATTAATTGACTACATTAATTTTCTGCATTTAGCAAATAAGTCTTACATTTATGTACAACAGATGATTTAGCTCTTTTGGGACTTTTTAATCTTAGTATTGAGAACTCTTATTGTTAGTCAGTTCTCCGATTTTCCCTGACTTTCACAGCAGCTTATGCATGTCTTCTTATGTTTGTATAACAAAAATGCTTATTAGGGTAATTTCTAAGCAGATTTCCTTCATACATTGCTCTATCTGCATTTTAAATGGCTCTAGACAATTGCTGAGAGAATGATGATGATAATTACAACACTTCTTGCATGCTCCTTTGGTGATATTGGCTATATAGTCAAAGCAGCTTCTGTTTGTTACTAAGCTGTTATAAAACTTTCTGACACAACTGAAAATACTGTAACAACAAACAAAAGTGGAAGTAATTTAAACTCAGTCTCACAGAGATGTGAAGGTCAAATAAGAATATTAGTTGTTGGCATTATTTCTGGAGGAAAATGGCAGGTTAATATCAACAGATGAAAATTTACAGTTTTAAATAAAGTATTTTTAACATATTATAATAGGAATCAGTTGCTCTAAAATACATACAATTATCTGCTAACAAAAGATACACAGAATAACAGAGTTGGAAGGATGTCTTCTAGTCCAACCACCTACTCAAACACTTACCTGCTTTTATTTATATTTGTTACATGGCACCAGAAGTGGGTTGCTCCTGGTTCGGTCGAACCGGTAGTGGTGATTTGGCCTGGTCACAGAACTGGCAGTGACCCAGGCTGGCCATGCCCCTGAATTGGTTCCCCTGTCTCTTATGCCGTTCCTGGCATGTATCTGCACATGCGCAGAATAATTTTCAGTCAACTAAGCATGTGCGAGCAATGTGCGGTGCGCACAAAGCGAACCAATCAGTACAGGAACCCACCCCTGCATGGCACCATAAACAAACAAACAAAGTAAGTAAGTAGACTTCTAATCTGGGCTAGGTAGAAAGAAAATTCCAAAAGCAGGGATCACAAAACATAACATGTTTTCTTGCTTCCCCATTTAAGTGTCATTCCAAGTCTAAAGATGTTCAGGAGAGTTCCCTATACTTGCAATAATATTTGGACAAGTTCATAGTAGGAAAGATATTCCTTAAAAAAATCTAGATCCCAATTATTGATGATTTATAATGTCAGTGTTAGACCCTGAAAATCTGATGGGTAAACAGGTCAATCTTTTTTGGATCTATTTCATGATCTCTGAAGGTGATCTGGAAGCTTGCTAAAGCATAGTGCTTTGCAGATTCTGAGCTGACTCCATTGGTATATACTTATATAGTATAAATTGATGTAATCCACTTGTTAATTAGATAATTTTTCACACTTTAATACACAAAATCAATTTACACTGTAATATATGGAATATATTTTGCCACTTCTTTACACATCCCAGCTGAGGAACTAGAAGTATCAAGGAAAGTCTTAGGTAAGTTTGCTGTGAACAAACTGTTCTTCATTTCCTTGCTTATTAGAATTGTTCTTCTATTTTCATATCAAATGTGGGTTTATTGGTAATCTGGTATACTTTAAATATATGCAGTTGGCAAATGACTCATAAATCTACTTCACATAAATTCAGAAATACAATATAGTCTCATGTATTTGCTAACTTATTTTTTACATTCTTACATTCAATTCATCATCACTACCATTCTTATTATCAAGATTTTCAGGGTTCAGATGAAACTTTTATCATATAAAAGAATCTGAGTTCATGACTAAATTAAACACAGTCCAGTTTGATTTTATAAAAGCTATGGAAACATCCGTAGTAACAGTTGAAGTACAAAGTTAAATACAAATGAATTTCATACTGTCAATGTAATCAATTTAACCATTGATTAAATACTAGGATACCAAGTTCTCTTGGTACTACAGTAAATCCCCAAAAGATACTTATATTATGACATTCATTTGGATGTCTATATACAACACAT
The DNA here is from genome assembly GCF_051295495.1 of Thamnophis sirtalis. NCBI lineage: Eukaryota > Metazoa > Chordata > Lepidosauria > Squamata > Natricidae > Thamnophis > Thamnophis sirtalis. Next base: position 40,910,917 of record NW_028261381.1, on the reverse strand, counting down.
GGATACCTGCAAATGTTTTAGACTAAGGCTTTTATCATCTCTGCCTGGGATTGTTGGAAGTATCTGGAAAATAACAAGTGGTCTATTTCTGACCTAAAGGGACATTTGGAAGATCAGGGTTGCACTGGGATATTCTAGTGAGCTAAGTTAAATTCAAACTTGGAAAGAATTCAAAATTATTTCCTTTTAATTTTTGAACCTTGGCCCCTTATTGTTCTTTGAAGAAAACCTCACTGACAATTTTATAAGAACAAAGCCATGGTCTTCTCTAAGCGTGCAATGAAATGTCTTTGGCAGATTAATGGACATAAAATAAAGTAGGTTAAAGTGTAGAAATACTTGGTTGTTGCTTCTGTCAAAATTCCTAGAAAGCTCAGATTGTATGTTATGGAGACTGCCTAGGAATGTGTGGTCACAATTTTTAGGAGTTGTTCCTCCAATCTCAAGTGGGGTTATAAAGCTAATCTTAATTTATGACCACAATTGAGCCCAAAATTTCTGTTGCCAAGTGAGATATTTGGTAGATGAATTTGGCTTCCCCATCTTGCTTACCCAGAAGGTGACAAAAAGTGATTATATAACCCCAGGGCAGTGCAACCCTCATATATATATGAGTCAACTGCCAAGCATCTGAATTTTGATCATGTGACCTTGGGGATGCTGCCTGCAATGGTCATAAATGTGAAAAATGGTCATGCCACTTTTTCCAATGCTATTGTAACTTCAAATGATCATTAAATGAACTGTTGTAAGTCAAGGACTACCTGTATTCCAGGGCAAGGCCATTGTCTAAATTAAGGCCCACTGTAATATCCTGGCATGAAGGCACACCCAGGGCACTATCCCAATGCATGATATCATTGTGCCTAATAGACATGAAAGGTCTACTATGGGTACTACCTGCCTGAACTGCACCTTATGGACTATTTTTTGCAGATTGGATCGATGGTCCTGAGACAGAAAAACCAACTCTGCCCCTGAGTCTATTATAGCTCCTAGTGCAATATTTTTATGGTGGGAGAGGGGTGGCTTTTTGAAAAATTGACCGAGAACCCCACCTGTTGAAGGGTGGTAATAGTGAGATGAACGTCCTGAACTGCCTGATCATAAGAATGGGTCTGTACTAAAACATCATCAAAGTAACATTGGAGTGTTACCGGGATGGAAGGAAGGTAAGCTGCCAATGCTTCCAGGACCTTAGTGAATGGCCTTGGGGCTGAGGCCAGCCCAAAGGGCAATGCCCTGTATAGATAATGAGACCCCCTCCTGAGCAATCCTGAGGTACCTGCGGTGGGAAGGTAAAATCGGGATGTGCAGATACACTTCAGTGAGGTCTATGGAAGCCAGATAGTCTCCCTCTCTGATCCCTTGTAATATGGACCTCAATGAGGCCATTTTAAAATGCCTGTAGACAATGTATCAGTTCAGATGTTTCAGATCAAGGATCGCTCTCCCGGCTGCCCCCCTGAACTCTTCAGCACTATAAAGTGGTTGGAATAAAACCCAAACCCTCGCTGGAAATAGTTCCTGTTTTGGAATTGATCTGCCCTGGGATCCTACTACCTGTTCTGATGGAAGTCAGTTTGATTGGGATGGAAAGAGGGGCGTCAGTGGTAAGGAACAGGTTGGCTCTCCTGTCGCTTGGTCAAAGTGGGAAGCACCTTCTTTTTGTCCTTGTTTTCAATTAAAATAGGCTCCAAGGACTCACCAAAGAGGGATCCTCCTGCATATGGTGTGGATGCTAGGTGGAACTTTGACTTGTTACCTGACTGACAGATCTTAATCCAGAGAAGTTGTCTGGATGCCAAAGAAACAGATAAAGCTCAAGAGGCAAACTATACAGTCAAGAGTAGCATCTGCTGAATATTGGGTTGCAGCAATAATTTTACTAATGCCCTTCATCATGCGAGTGTCCTCAGGTGGAATGCGCTCCTGCAATTGCTGCAACCACAATAACATAGTCCTATTAAAGAAATCAGCAGCAGCTGCTGATTTTGTGGCCCAAGCTGAAGCCTGGAACCCTTTCTGTAAGATGAGTTCCGCTTTTTTATCTTCAGGCTTCAGTTTTTCCGCTATGTCACCTGACACAACAGCGGCCGAAGATGATAGAACTGTGATAGGAGTGTTGACAGAAGGTTCCTGAAGTTCCTGGGAAAGCCCCTGATCTAAATTGTAAAGGCGCTTGTCATTCACCCCTAGGTTCAGGAAAGCCCCTGGATGAGCCCACTGGTTTTTCACTACCTCTAGAAAAAGAGGTGGAGCTAGGACCTCCTCCTTATCCATGGCAGTTTTGGCAAATATTGTCTGTGTCAAGTCTTTTCGGGGGTCTGAGGTGGGAGCAGTAGTGCTTCTGCCCAGTTTGGTTGTGGCTTTGGCCTTGCTTAGGAGCTGCTTGAAGAGTGAAGGTGGAAATAGGCCAGCAAAAGCCGGGGATTCTGGCTTCCCTGAATCCTCATCTTCGGACAACTCCAACCCATGTGGAGGTTCCTCACCTGCCACTGAACCTTAGCTGGCCCAGGCCTATCACCACCACGTGCCTGACTCTTTACATTGATACTTATGACTGGTTGAACCTGAGATTTTTTTGGTGGGGGGCTGACCCTGTCTCTCTTGTGCTTCAGTCCTGAAGCATGTGAGATTGCTGAGGCAAATAATTTTTGTACCCTAGGAGGAAGGTGTTGTAGTGTCTCAAATTCCTCCTTGGGGGTTCTCCACCACCGAGAGTTCCATTTGAGGTGCCAGTGGGAATGAGAAAATCCCTAGAAGTGCCCTCAAGGATGTCTCCCATAATGTCTCTGATGGCCCTGGGAGATACTGAGGGAGAAGGGGAGATGTATATCCTGAATCTCCTAGCCCCCCGACCAGGAATAGAGCTGGGGAAGACACAGGGCTAGAGGCCCTGGAAGGAGACCTATTCTCTTGTTGAGCCTGTAACTTGGGCCATGCATTTTTCCAGGGCTCGCTGTCTATCTTGTTCATTGCAAAGCGTGACCCTGAAAGGTCACTATGCTGCTGAGTCCATCGTGGTCTTAGCCCTGGTGATAGGTCTAGAGGAAGTCTCTTCCTCACCCTGGGCTTCAGGGGGAGCCTCATTCCTGCCTGCCATTTTAGATTTCTGCCCCTTTGTGCTCACTCTAATTGCATACTCCCATGGAGCTAAGTTGCTCTTGGGGCTCTCCTTCCTTTATTGCTAATCACTACTACTAATATAGTAAGAAAAACACCATTTGTATTGCTTCTAGAAGCAGACTCTGTCTGCCGACTAAAATCAGCCTTTTTTTCAAAACCTGCCGAGCCTCAAAATGGCCGCTGTTCTTCTTTGTGATATAATTGGCGGGAGGCCACACATTGGACTGGGCAAGCGACGACTCAAGCGGCACCTGGAGCTAACTACTGTAAAAAAAACCTTACACACAAGGTAACAGCGTTGCAATTAGTGGGAACCGGCGAGTTGCAATGTAGTGGAGCGTAAGCTGCCCAGCTGGCTGCAAGGGAAGGCGAAACACCTGTCAGACAAGTTTAAATTAAAAGCGGCTTTTTCTGATACACAGGGCTATTCTAATGATTTGCAAAGCCAGCCTTCCTTTTACCTTAAACTTCTCCACATGGAATTTTCGGCTGCCAGATCAAAGGGCCAAATCAGCGATCCGGCGTCTCCATGAGGCGGCTGCGGTACCCGACACTCCCTTTGCTTGCAGCTATAGTCAATTTAGTAATTTGGAATTTAGAGAAATAATTGAATTAATCTGATTATTCTGTATCAATTAGTTGATTTTTTACAAATGCTGCACTAGCTAAGTAACTATCAGCCTAATTGGACCATAGACTGAGAGGGACTGGGCAAAAGGAGTAGAGACATGGTTGCAACACTTTCTCTCAGTCTATGGACCAATCACATCTGACAACAGTCCAGCTGTAGCAACTTCCGTACCCTGTCATGGAGAACAAACTAAAATTCATAAAACATGGATATATGTCATTACTCTTGTTCTAGGTCTTTTGCTACAATCTATTACTTCATAGCCTATTATTTGTTCACAATTGTTTCCTGTAAAAGCTCTTTTTTCAAATATGTGACAAGGTAAACCTAAGTGTTTAATGAAAAGTAACATGTCTGCACCAAAGTGAGAATAATAATAAATTGCAAGATAGAGCAATATAAGGACTGGTGTGGCAGTTCTAATTTTGTGTCTAGAAACACAAGAGTCATTTAACATTGTTTATTAGATTAAGAGAATCAAAAGGAAAGCAATTACAGATCTTATTCTGATGAAGTGAAACAGACAATACGTTATTATACAAAATAGATTAAGGTGAGTATTTGATTTTTTATTACTGTAAATATATTTTCTAGACTTTTTCCCCCAATATATCTATAATAATTGTTTTTGAACCACAATAGTTCTGTGTCATTTCATTTTCTTTATCACAACTTGCTCTTTATCAGAAATTAACTGGAAACAAAGTTAACTCAAAAGATGAACAACCCCCCCTCCATTTTTGAACTATTTTTGCTTTGCTTCTTTTGGATATTCCTACACAAGCATTACACCCCATATATATAGAAACAAATAGTTCCTTCTTTTGAAGAAATATAACATTAGATTCCATATAAAGAAATATTTTAAAAAATGCAGAGATGAATAGGATGCTTATTTTCTGAAAATAAATGTGCACTTAAAAATAATATAAAAATTCTAATTGTTATATATTCTCATTTCCTAGAACTGTGATGGTGAACTTATGGCACATGGAACCCTATTTGCTGGTACGCCAGTTGTCAGCTGTGGTGCCAGCCAGCTGATTTTTGCCCTTTTGGAGGGCAGGGGGAGACCATTTTTCAACCTACCTAGGCTTCAGGAAAGCATCCAGAGCTTGAGGAGGGATCAAGCATGGTGGGGGGGGTGTGTCACACACACATACGCAGGTGGCCTGGTAGGATTGAATTGGTGTGCACACAATTTTGGCACACAGTAAGAAAAAGTTTAGCCATCACTGTCCAAGAAAGTAAGAAATATTTCATATATTTAATTTTATATAACCAAACATAGATTTGGGACATTCTAATATTTCTATCATATCAATTTTTCATAAAAAAATACTTATATTTGAATACTTTCATAATTAAATTGAAAAGGAAATTCTTGCTACTAGGAAAAATATTCATAAAATATATTATTGATACCATCGGCATAATTATAGAGCCAATTTAACGCATTTATATACAGAGTTAGACTTCATTAAAAATAACTTTATGAATAAATGTATCCAATATTTAAATTCTAGATATTGTACTTACATTATGGTTATCTAGATGCTCTAGCTCTTTTATGAAACAATGTTATTTTTTAAAACAAAAAATATTTCAAAGCTTAAAAAATAAAATAAATTAGTACACACATGGAAAAACAACCAACAGGAAAATACATAATGATGGAAAATGAAACATGAGTAAATGAACAGAATTTACAATTGTTATAAAATTTAAAAATCATTAATATACTACATCATTATTTCACTGATTAATTAATTTAAATTATAAATCTAAACTCATTACACCTTGAGAGATCATTGTAAATCACTATAAATTCCAAGAATAAATATTGATATTGACACTGCCATTTGTCATTATGTAAAATGAGGGTCATTTTGGAAAAAAAAAAAAAAGAAAAGCAGTAAATTCTAGGTTCCATCCCATTGTTCCTAGTGGTGGGACTTGAATAACTTAACAACCGATTCTCTGACTGGGTAGGCATGATTGATTGGTCATGTGACTGGGTGGGTGACATCACTCATCACACCCAGTCTTGCCTCCTGGCCACTAACCACAAAGGAAGAGATAGGATTCAGCTGGTTGGGGCTAATCCCACCACTGGCTGGCCCTGCCTCCACCTGTTTTTCAGCCTGTTGTCCAAGCCATTTTTCAGACATTTAGGGCCATTTTTTTTGGACAAAAAACAGCACAAAAACCAACCTGAAAATGCCCCCAAAACCAGCCATAAAGCAGCCAAAAATGGCCAGATAAATGGCCAAAAACCAGTTTGGGGGCCACTTTAGGACATTTTGGGGCCATTTGTTTTTGAGTGCTTTATGGCTGTTTTCCAGGCCCTTTTCCAGGCCATGTTTGGCCCCAAAATCGGTCCAAATGGCTGAAAAATGGGCTGGAAAACAGGCCAGAAAATGATTGGGGGTGGGATTTGCCAGTTCGCCAAACTGCACAGAATCTTAACTACCAGTGGTGGGATTTGCCAGTTCGCCAAACTGCACAGAATCTTAACTACCAATTTGCCTGAACCGATGCGAACAGGCAGCAGTCCTCCTCCGATTGTATCTGACTTGTGATCACATCTAATTACTTATAAACAATAAAACTGCTTCTGCGTACTATATTTACATCAAATATTTTTACTTTATCTGAGTTTGCCACATTGCATCATATGTGTTATATAGGTAAGCTATTCTTGTTTAAGGGTATATAGGTTGTTAGTTTTGTCACTGCTGCCATTGGCAAATATCATTTTATAGGACCTTCTTGCCATCCTTTCTGTCCTATAGATAGAATCCACCCTAATCCTAAATGGAATTTTCCCAAAAGGGGTTTTCCGATTTATTTTGCCAGGAAAAATACATAAGGCTGGCTCAAAAGGCATGCCCCTTCCAAACCATACCGAAGGGCTCTGAATCCAATGGTGATGCCCTTTTTTCATGGAGAGCTAACCCTAACCCTAAATGGAATTTTCCTGAATGGGATTTCCCCATGTATTTTGTCAGGAAATGTACATAAGGCCGGCTCAAAAGACATGCCCCTTCCTAACCATACTGATAGGGTTTTACTCCAATGGAAATGTCAGTTTTGCTCTGCGAATTCATGGAGAGCTAACCCTGTGGAATTTTCCTGAATGGGATTTTCCCATATATTTTACCGAAAAATGTATATAAGGCCACCTCAAAAGGCATGTCCCTTCCTAATCATACTGATGAGGTCTGAATCCAATGGTGATATCCCTTTTGCTCTCCGAATTCATGGAGAACTAACTCTAACCCAAAATGGAATTATCCTAAAGGGGATTTTCCCATGTATTTTGCCAGGAAATATACATAAGGCCGACTCAAAAGGCATGGCCCCTCCTAACCATACCGACGGGCTCCAAGTCCAATGGAAATGTCCGTTTTGCTCTGCGAATTCATGGAGAACTAACCCTAACTCTAAGTAGAATTTTCTCGAATGGGATATTCCCATTTAACCAGGAAATGTACATAAGGCCGGCTCAATATGCATGCCTCTTCCTAACCATACTGATGGGGTTTTACTCCAATGGAAATGTTGGTTTTGCTCTGTGAATTAATGGAGAGCGAACCCTAATCCTAAATGGAATTTTCCTGAATGGAATTTTCCCATATATTTTGCCAATAAATGTACTTAAAGTTGATGAAAAAGGCATTCCCCCCTCCCCCCCAACCATACCAATGGAGTCCAAATCCAATGGCGATGTCCGTTTAACTCTGTAAATTCATGGAGAGCTAACTCTAACCCTAAATGGAATTTTCCCTAATGGGATTTTCCCATGTATTTTGCCAGGAAATGTACATAAGGCCAGTTCAAAAATATGCCCCTTCCTAACCATACCGATGGCAATCCAATGGCAATGTCCGTTTTGCTCTGCGTATTCATGGAGAGCTAATCCTAACCCTAAATGGAATTTTCCTGAATGGGATTTTCCCATGTATTTTGTCAGGAAATATACATAAGGCCGGCTTAAAAGGCATGGCCCTCCTAACCATACCGACGGGCTCCGAATCCAATAGTGAGCTCTGTTTTGCTCTGCGAATTCATGAGAGCTAACTCTTAGTGGAATTTTCCCCAATGGGATTTTCCCATGTATTTTGCCAGGAAATGTACATAAGGCCGGCTCAAAACATGGACTTCCGGGGGGCGTGGCCTGTTGCCGAGGAGGGCTCCACCGAGCTCCTCAGAGATCTGGTTTGTATATCTAAATAAGATCATAGATAGCACCCCTTTTTGGCTAAGAAAGGGGCAGGGAGGATAGCCCCGTAGGTTAGGATCTAATCGTAAGCCACAGCCTTTTTTCTTTTATGGCTGTGGAAAGAGATTAGATCCGGCCGAAGCGGAGCTTTTATCTCCAGCCATTTCTTCTCAGCTGCCTTTTTTTTTGGCAGCCCCAGACAGGCTAGCCCCCCCCAGGACAAGACAAAGTTTTTTCAAGCTAGAATTGATACGGGCGGGTCCCACCCCTGTGAGATTTATGTTTTCATTACTATCGTAAATACCAGCACCATTCGTCTTAGAGACTTCTTTGTCTAAATAGACCTCAAAATGGCGATTTCTCTCCGTGGATGATTGATGTACTTAGCCGGTGTTATCTTCCTGCAGACTGCTCCTTAACAAAATAAATCTTTCTTCTTTGGAAATAGAGGGGAGCGAAGCTCTGCTTACTTGCTTATTTATTATGCCACCCAAGTCAAGGAAGCGTCTTGCTACAAAAGAATTTAAAGAATCTTCATTGGAAACACAGCCTTTGTCTCCTGTGCCTTCTGCTGGGGAACTTTTAACACAGGAATATCTCCTTAAAATGCTTAACGCTTTTAAGAAAGAAATCAGGGAATTTGTATTGGAATTATATGATGATTTAAAATCTAAAGTTAATCAAATGAAGGCGAATACGTTTGCAGCTGTGTCTGCCCTGTCAGATTATTCTGCTGAAATAGAGAACAAATTGGAAAGTCTGGAGAAGGCTAACTTTAATTTGACTACCAATATTGAAATTTTACAACAGAAAATTAGAGACAATGAGAAACAGCTTATGATGATAAATTTTAATAGGAAGGCATCTGCGATAAGGGTCAGAGGATTCCGTCAAAAGGAGCAAGAGAATTTGAAACAGACCTTTGCTGAAGCCTTCAGCCATGCGCTGGGAAGCCCGGGACTTAACTTTGATTGGCAGATTCGGAAAATCTATCGCCAGAACTCATTGATAGCGGAACAGCGACAGCTCCCGAGGGACATAATTATACATTTCTCTACAAAAGAATCTAGAAATGCAATTGTGCAAAAATTTCATAATAACAGTCTCCGAGTTGACGGCCAAGACCTGATTGTTTTTAAAGATATTCCTTCTCAGATGCTGAAAGCAAGAAGGGGCTACGCCTTTTTAACTAAGGAGCTTAGGAGCCAACAGATTCGATACAGATGGGAGGCCCCTGCCGGTATCACGGTTACATTTGAGAATCAAAGATTTCGTCTTAACTCTGTTTCGGAGGCTCAAGATTTCTACTGTAGGATTCTGAAGGCGGGACTTCCTGACGCGTTTGGAAGAGTGGAGAGACAAGCGGAAGGAGAAGCCGAGCGGTTGGCCATGTGGTTGCAAGATGGAGGGGGTAGCCCCTCCTCCCTCGGAGAAGTAGAAAAACGGAGATCGAGAATTTAGACATTTCAAAATGCTTGAGGACTGAATGGGGGTTTGAGACCTCTCCCCGGTAGAAAAAGCGGACTAATTTTTATCAGAAGGGAAAATAGGGTGAAACTACTTTGAGCTAGATTTTAAATTAACGTTAGCATAAATTTGATAGTGGTAAACATCAGATAAGTAAGGGATGAGGGTAAAATTGACGTTGTTTAAAGCTTATCAGAACAGAAAGCCGGTTGGGATTATCTTAAGATAAGTGTAAAAAAAATGCGGAATGATTTAGGGTGTTTAAACTTTGTTAGAAGGGACTACTTTAAAATAGAAGGATAACTGATTCTTGCTGAAAGTATTATTTTATAAATTGCTCTGAATTACATTTTAAACAAATGCTAGTATAAATTTGATAGTGGTAAATATCAGACAAGTAAGGGATGAGGGTAAAATGCATGTGGAATGATCTACCTTATTTGTGGTAAACATCAGACAAGCAAGGGATGAGGGTAAAACTTATGTTGTTTAAAGCTTATTAGAACAGAAAGTCGGTTGGGATTATTTTAAGGTAATGTGTAAAAAGAATGCTGAATGATTTATGTTGTTTAAACTTTGTTAGAAGGGACTATTTTAAAATAGAAGGTTAACTGACTTTTGCTGAAAGTATTATTCGAATATGTGGAATGACCCATGCTATTTAACTTTTACTTGAAGGGAAAAATATCAGACAAGTAAGGGAAAAGGGTAAAATGCATGTGGAATGAATTACGTTATTTAAATCCTATTAGAAGAGGAAGTTGGTTGGAATTATCTTAAGATAGAAATTGATTTCTGTGTAAAGTAATATTTGATTTACGCTGCTTTAAAGAAAGATGATTCATGCTGTGTAAATTTTACTAGAAGGGAAAGTTTGATTACTTGTCTGTAAAGTTATATTTGAATATATGGTATGAACCACGCTGCTTAAATTTTATCGGAAGGGATCATGAGGTTAAGGAAAAGGAACGGGAGAACCTACAGAAGGTTGGGGTAAATAGCAAAGAAGTAAGAGACGAGAATAAAATATAGATAGAATGATTTATACTATTTAAACATAGATAAAGATGGGGGGCTGAGATCAACACAAAGAGTGGTTTCTTTTTTTTTTCTTTTTTTTTCTTTTTTCTTTTCCTTTTCTTTTTTCTTTTTTCCCCTTTTTTTTCTTTCTCTGTTTTTTTCTCTGTTTTTTTTTCTTTTGATATATTACTTTTATTTTTTAATCCATATGTACACAAGATATTTTAGACAGAAGGTAGCGCCAGGTGTGGGCCCTGGGAAGTCGGGAGGATTAGGGATGGGGATTTGTGGGGGGTGGGGTGGGGGGGTGTTAACATAGCCTTAAAAAGAACAAGAATGTATTTATATACGGTGGTTTTTTCTTTTTTCTTTTTTTTTTTTTCGTTTTTTTTTCCCTTGGTTCATTTTACCTTTATCAGATCAAACAACACTCGAATAAAGGCATACACCAAGGAGGGAGGTAGAGGGAAGGAAGAGGGAGGAGTAAGGAAGGAGTAGGGGGAATGTAAGGAGTAAGGGGAATGTAAGGAGGGTGTCTGGGGAGTAAGGGGAGAAGGAAGGTTTGAGGGGAAAGGGAAGTAGGAGGGGAGTGTTAGAGGCAGAAAGGAAAGTTGGAGGGGGTAGATGGGGTGTATGGAGGATGGAAGGGTTAGGTGGGGTTGTGAATGATGAGTTGTGTTTCCTTTTTATCTGTTCATTTTATTCCCTTTTTCTTTTTTTTTTCTTTTCTTATAGTGAATACCCTGTATATAAATGATTGCAAATGGAATGTGAAAATTGAATAAAATATATTTAAAAAAAAAAAAAAAAAAAAAAAAAGGCCGGCTCAAAAGACATGCCCCCTGCTAACCATACCAATGGGCTCCGAATCCAATGGTGGTGTCTGTGTTCCTCTGTGAATTCATGGAGAGCTAACTATAACCCTAAATGGAATTGTCCCGAATGGGATTTTCCCATGTATTTTGCAAGGAAATGTACATAAGGCCGGCTCAAAAGGCATGCCCCCTCCTAACCATACTGATGGGGTCCTTATCCAATGGCAATGTCCGTTTTGCTCTGCGAATTCATGGCATTCATTCAGATGCTCTTGATTCTGTTAACCTTTCACAAGACACTAAACACCTGGCTGTTTGCCCAGGTGTTTCGGTCAGGAAGTTAGATAAACTCTGTTGCTGTCAGTGTGTTTTTCTATTAATGGGGTCACTGCTTTATCCTTGGGTGCCATGTATGCTATGGTTAGTGAGTTAATCCTCATATACAGGCCAGAGTCCCTGCTGTGATGTGGGCAGCCATATAAATCATGAAAATAAATAAAGACATACTCGATTCATGATTCATTATGTTTCTGATTCCTACTGTGTTTATTTACAATAATAAATGCACATCAATTCAAACTTTACCACAGAATTGATTCACTAATCTTATAAACCTAAAAAGAATCCTCGTATATTCTTACAATAAGGTGTCAAAGCTCAAATTTACCTGAAAGGAATATCTTCTAACTTGAAAGAATGCCCTTAAAGGCAAATGCTATTTGTACATATTACTTACATAATATACATATATTATGTAAGTAATTCTTTATTATTTCATTATATTGAATTTGTAAGCCATTAGTAGGTTATGGGTGGCATCCTTTGCTCAGTTACTAAAACTTGTTCCTAAATAGGATTGAAATAGTTTAATGAAGGCTGATGTTAAAGTAATAACATTGGAAGGTTAATCACTGGGAGCGTTATCTGTTTTGAGCATATTACATCAGAAATTAACAATATCATTGGAAAATCTAACAACTATCTATTTTCTCAACAATTGCTTTAGCATGAAAAGAACAAAACTCAATTATCAAAATGCATAAGAAAATACCTCAAAAGTAAATACATGAAACAATAGGTAACAAGCTTCTCATTGATGGAAATAGGTGAGAACAATTACTCCAATACATTACACAAAAATGATACTTAGTAATTTATTTGTGATACACTATTTTCTATGATTTCCATACAATACAGGACTCTGACAATAAATTGTAAAGCAAAACTAAACTTAACAGAGATAAAATATTTTAGATGACTACCATAAAAATATCAAACACATGTATGAATCACTGGACTGCCTTTTTTTTAAAGAAAAGCTAATGGCCTTTCAAAATGCCATAATTAATCCAAAAGCTTAACCAAGGAGACTTACACTGTTTCAGAAAGTATTTCATTTCTGGGCTATTTTCATTTTCTCTTCAATATTGCTTAAACATCATCCTGAATGACTAGGAGACAACAATTCAACTGCAGCTGTTACATATGGTTCATAGCAAATTTGCACAGGGGGTAGTAATTTATTAATGCCTGTAATATCACTGTTACTACTTCCCTATCTATATCAACCATTTTGACTTCCTTTCCCTTACCTCCTCACCTTTCTCTTTATTTCTTCCAACAGCTGACATCTACCTCACATACTTTTTCTGACAACTGTATACAGGAATTGAGATAGTCATTGCCAGAAAGGGTTAATGGTTAAAAAAATAAACAGTGAGAAAACTCCTGATGCCAAGGAGTCTGGAGAATAAATGTTCACTTCAAAGTTGGAATAACACCCACTCCCCCTTCATTGTGACAGTATGGCTTCAAATGTTATAGACGTGTAATTCGATAACATCATTTCATGCACAGAAAGAAATATTTATACATTGGCTGATTTCAGATTTCCAGATTTCTCAAGGGTTGACTCAGATGTTTTTCCACACTTCAGCATATCTCTGCATTAATGTATTTGCTGTATGTCTATAGCCTACTTTTTTATTGGTTTGTAGTTTTCCCTTTTTAAGAGGCTGGGTTTATCATGCTCTTTCAGATGCTTTTTTTTCAAAAAGTTCAAAAAATGGCATGAATCATTAGCTGTAGTAGGCTGCCCTCTTAGAAACTATTTCTAAATACATACATCCTGGGACGGAACTTGAAAGAGAAGTGACTCCAAGTACTTCAGGGAACTTTACATATATATATAGTCATTTTCTATATGACATTATTTGTTGGTTGGTTGGTTGATTGATTGGTTTATCTATCTGATTGTTTATTTATTTAATTTGTAACCCATCTTTACTATTTTTACAAATAATTCTAGGCAGTGAACATATCCACAGGCCCTTCCTCCTCCTATTTTCCCCACAATAACCACCATGTGAGGTGGAATGGGCTGAGAGAATTTGACTGGGCCAAAGGTACCCAGTCGGCTTTCATGGCTAAGGCAGGACTTAATTCCCATCCCTTTATGGCCAAACAATGCTCATGTTGTCAGTTGTGTATTATTTGCTGCCATCCTCTTTTATTTTGAAATAAATTTATTTTCAGGCAAATAAAGTAACGGTATGACAATATTATGCAAAAATACAAGATTTAAGAGTAAAGTCTTGTTTGTTCCAGATGAATGGAATATTTACATTGTATTGACCCTAGGACAATCAGATTATGATCCATATTGTGTAAGGTTCCCTTTTTCATATATACAGTATTGCTTTCATTATTGTACACAGAGCGTATCACATCATACTTTGTCCCTTATTCATTTGAAATTTCTCATGATAAAACAGTACAATTGGAAGATGCCTTCGGGTAACTTACAATACTTTTACAATAATTCTATTTTACAATAATTCCATCTGACCATTAGAATCATTTTCAACTTTATTTTCAACTTATCCTCAATATCAACAGCTTCAGTATTCTATTCTTTTCCACAACCTCCCATTCCACTGATCTATCAGCTGTTTTAAAAAATCTGAGCATTTATTTGCAAGGGTTTGGGTGCTTGTTTTTAAATGGTCATTATTCAATTTATTTTTAATTTTATAAAAATTATAGCGTGGAATGTTTTCAGTTCAATGGCTTAATCTCTATCAGAAATTTTGAGGAACCAGAAGACAGGTGAAGCAAAAATTCTTTGCAAATTTGCTTTGCAAAATTCCACTGGAAAATTGGATTTAGTATATTTGCTAATGAACTATAGTTGAATTGGAATCAGTTGATCCAGATGCTAAAGGTGACATTGTGAGATTGCAGGTGACATTGTGAGATTGCAGCAGGGACGTGCAGTCACTAGAGGCAAGGGAGGCGGAGCCTCACCAGTCTCCTCAGGAAAAAGAAAGAAATTTAAATATTTTTTTAAAAATAATTAAAGCCAAGATAGTTGCTACCAGATTCCAGCTCACAGTGGCTTGGTGTCTGCTTAGTGTTAACCAAAGCAGGAGGCGAGAGAACTCGGGGCCTCTTTTCCATAAGGAATTTTTCGCCTTCTAAAAGTTAATAAAGAGTTAAAAGGCAAAGAAGTTCAGATGGAAAAGAGGCACTAATTCTCCCGCCTCCTGATTTGGAAGCAGCCAATCGTGTCTTCTTGAGCACGCTTACGTTGGGCGGGGCGTGCTTCAGAGGAGAGAGGAGTGGGCGAGAAGGAGGAGGCTGCCTCTTTGCTGCAGACCTGGGCGCTTGGCGGCTCCCACGATGCAAAGTGCCCCACCATCCCCGCTGCCACCGCCCGCTGCCCTGGCCTGCTTCTCCAGGCTCCGCCGCTGGAAGTCCTGGATCGCCTCTGGGGGAAGGCTGGGTGAGAAGCAGAGCGAAGCTTTTCTGCGGCCTCCCAGCGCTGCCCAGAGGCTCTTGCAGGAGCACGTGTCAGCGGCCGGCAGCCTGGAGCGGCCCTGGCTGTGAGACAAAGGAGCACTTAAAGGAGCCGCTGCCGCCGCCGCCACCGCCCCTCCTTCGCCCGGTAGGGCGGTGGTGGCGGCAGCGGCTACTTTAAGTGCTCCCTTGTCTCACAGCCGGGCCGCTCCAGGCCGCCGGCCGCTGACACGTGCTCCTGCAAGAGCCTCTGGGCAGCGCTGGGAAGCCGCAGAGAAGCTTCGCTCCGTTTTTCACTCAGCCTTCCCCCAGAGGCAATCTGGGACTTCCAGCGGCGGAGCTTGGAGAAGCAGCGGACGCAGGCCGGGACAGCGGGGGGGGGGCAGCGGGGCACTTTGCATCGCGGGAGCCACCAAGTGCCTTTGCTGCAGACCCGGGCGCTTGGTTGCTCCCGCAATGCAAATTCCCCCCCCCGGCCGAGGCCGACTGCTGCCCTGCTGAGCCTCACCAGGTATCAACCTCACCGCACATCACTGGATTGCAGGGCATGTAGATGATCCAGAAACGGCAAAACCATTGACGGTATTAAGAGCATGTATTCAATCACTGATTACTAAATTTTCAACAGCCCTCCACTATCACTATTATTTGAGACAGTATTCAATGTAAAACTAAATAGCTTTGTTTTCTTTAAATCTTTAAAACCCTGCACAGATTAATTTTAAAATACTGCATTTTTGTATATAGAGAAATATTGGAAGCGTAGGGGAAAACATTAAGATAAATGTTCCATGCAGCATTTTTTTTCTTAAATTATTCTGCATCACATTTTTCTTATATTTACAGACAGAGTATTTTCTTAAATTCTACCAGGAAAAGTTTGCTTACAAAAAAAAAAAGGAACACTTCAACATCCTTTGAGAAATGAATCATTTAGAATTCATCAAACAAAATCCAAATGCATCATGTAAGCAAAAGAATTTGAAAAAGCTGGTGGATGATTTGAAAATTGTTGTTCTTTGTTAAGGGAATTACTAAACAAATCATCTTAAATATAACTTATACTAATTTCTTTAGGAACATCACTCCAGTCAGATCAAGTCGAGTTTACCATCTGTTGTTCTGCTCGAAAATTATATTATACAGCTTCCTTTGCATGGTTTGCACACAAGCTGTTCTTGTCACAGCTAAGCCTATTGTGATGATTCATCTTAATATTCAATCAGAGGTTTAAAAAGAGTGACAAAAGTCCACATATGGATAACAAGCTGTTTCTCCAGTAAACATTTTGCTGTTTATTAAAGGCATTCTTATGGCATACAGCTGCTACAACCGTATTACAAAACAATATAAACATAGATAAAATAGCTACTTCAAAATCCTCACCTCTTTCATTAAGCACCTGTTCATATTTAATGTAGTAAACTAATCATTATTAACATATCTATCTGGTAGTTATCAGGATGATCAGATAATGAAACAACATTGGCACTTTTCAAAATTTTCTTTTTTTAAAAAAGGAATATGCATACCTATCTAATTATCTATTAAGTAAATATTTTTTTTAATACCAGTACAATTTTTTAAACTAATGCTTTAACAGATTGGGATGGCTATTTTAATACTGCTTATTCATTCATTGTCTTAGTTTTTCCATAAACAAAAGTTGGCAATGAATTTTCCCTCTTGTTTTTTACAGTGTAATCCCATTAGTTCTTTACAGATGATAAGCAAAAAGGATCATGATGATTTTCCTCCAACTACTGGTTGTACCACAACCACAACCCTATAGTACCTGAAGTATGGAAATATTCTTCAGAAGCATCAGGATGCTTCTGAGTGGCAGGAGTTCCGAGTGGCAACTTAATCCAAAACTACTTTATTTGCATCATTGTCTTTCAAACTTGGTAGATTTAAGTTGTGTGAACTCCAACTTCCAAAATTCCATAGGCAGTGGGGCTGGCTGGAGAATTCTGGGAGTTGAAGTTCATACTGTCAGGCCAGCAGTTATATCCCTTTTAGGATCTTTGGCCTGCCACACTCTCTCTTATTTCATTATGCTGTTTCATTAGTGTAGTAGTTGGGAGGGGGGAATAGAAAGGAGTAGAATTGTGGAATGTGTTGTCATCTTTTGCCTCTGCACCTCTGCACCTGACTGGAACCAGCTTGGTGGAGATGCCAGTATTGAAGAAGAAGATTGGACCATGTGATGGATTTGTGGGTGTGGGGATAAGATCATGAACTTTTAACTGGGTAGGAATCCTAGGTAACTTCCAGAATTGGGTTTCCACAGAACGTTGCCAACATGTCTGACTTATTAAATTGGAACTTTAAGGATATTTTTGCCTTGGACTCTGATTTAATTCTGCATGATACTTGGAACGCTGACATTATCCCAATTCTCCTTTTTAAATAAATCACCAGCACCCCAGCAATGGGGGCTGGTGAGAGGTTGCTGATTCCCAATGCTGACTGGGTCAGCCTAAAATATCAGCGAACAATTATGAGAAAGCCTTTTGAGATAAGAAGCTGAGATGAGATGCTTCTCTGCAAATCTTCAAAGGCAAAGGAATTTTTGTTTCAAGATTTATTGCATCTGGCAAGAGGCACAGCCTGAGGGGGATGGAACGGAGGGGACTGGAGAGGCTTATTCTCAGAACCTGCAGCAGAGACAAAAAACCCAAGGGTCCAACAAGTACCAAAAAACTTGTTGGGGGATGTTTTGTCGAGAAAACCGCAGTATGACAGTAATGGAAGCCAGGATAAGCTGATGACAGTTATTAAATTGGTGCTCCCAACAGACCAGTGGCTAACAATAACCAGAAAATACTAACGATGGAAAATGGATTAGCCTGGAAGGGGTCCAAACTGTACATCCCCCCAGGGTTGAGACTGGAAGTTCTACAACAAAGCCATGAGGCGGAAATAGGAAGCCATTTTGATTCCTAAAAACGCTCCACTTCGCCAGGCGTCAATTTTGGGGGCCAAAGATGGAATCGGAGGTGGAAGATTACATAAAAAGCTGTGCTACTTGCGCATTGATGAAACCACTACCAGAGAAGTCCCCTGGACTGCTACAAAGAATGGCCAACCCTAACTGACCATGGGAAGAGGTCGCAATGGACTTCATCGTGGAACTCCCAGACAGCAGTGGGAACAGAGTAATCTGGAAAGTTATTGATTTGGTTTCCCAGTAGGCGCACTTCATCGCTTGCTCAGGGTTGCCATCCACAAAGAAATTAGTGAAAATGTTTGTGAAACACATTTATCACCTGCAAGAATAGTCCAAGAGGATCATTTCAGACCGCGTAGTCCAGTTCACAGCCAGGTTCTGGAGAGAGGTCCTGAGATCCATTGGGTCCACACAAGAACTGAGCTCAGAGGTTCATCCCAGCATTAACTGTACAGCAGAGAGAGCCAATGCGGTGGTGGAACAATACATCCGGTGTTATGTGGACTATCAGCAAGACAACTGGTCGGACTTGCTACCCTTCGCTGAAGTGGTGTACAATGATGCAGTCCACAGCAGCACGGGATTAACGGTTTTCCAGATTACCAGTAACATGGAATTTGTTGCCATGCCTGAGCTGCCTAGAGAACATCCCTCCCAACTGTCTTGTAATGAATGGATGGACACACTAAAGAAAGGATGGGAGAATACAAAGAAGGCTCTAGCAGATGCGGCAGAAGCCTACAAGAAGCAAGATGATAAACACTGCTCGCTCCAAAACCCCTTCCGTGTGGGGGACAAAGTTTTTGTGTGTACCAAATACATGAGATTAAGAATGCCTAGCAAGGAATTTGGTCCAAAATTTCTAGGTCCACTCCCAATAGTGAAGATAGTTAACCCAGTTACAGTTCAACTCGGTCTACCAAGAAGTCTAGGGAAAATTGGCCCAGAATTTCATTATAGCTTGTTGAAACCAGTAATTGGGTCTAGCATAAGACCATCCACCCAAGCTTTCCCTCCTCCTGTACTGATAGAAGGGGAAACACAATCTAGGTGGAAAAGATTGTAGACTCCAGTCTGAATAGGGGTCACTTACAGTATTTAGTGTATTGGAAGGGTTACCCTTTGTCTGAAGCCACTTGGGTGAAAAGCTGGAACTTAAAATTGGAGAAATTAGTAGAACAATTCCACGAGAAGTTTCCCGATAAGCCAAAGGGTCCCGGGGTGGGGGGAGAAGTGGTTAATTGTGTTATGTTAACTTTTATCTTATTCTCTTTTCACTAAACGTTTTTCTTCTGAGGAGAGGCCACCTGTCAGGCCTGCAGTTATATCCCTTTTAGGATCTTTGGCCTGCCACACTCTTATTTCATTATGCTATTTCATTAGTGTTGTAGTTGGGAGGGGGGAATAGAAAGGAGTAGAATTGTGGAATGCGTTGTTGTCATTCTTTTCTAGAAGCCCAAGGTCATCTTTTGTCTCTGCACCTCTGCACCTGACCGGAACCAGCTGGGTGGAGATGCCAGCGTGGAAGAAGATTGGACCATGTGATGGATTTGTGGGTGTGGGGATAAGATCATGAACTTTCAACTGGGTGGGAATCCTAGGTAACTTCCAGAATTGGGTTTCCACAGAACGTTGTCGACATGTCTGACTTATTACATTGGAACTTTAAGGATATTTTTGCCTTAGACTCTGATTTAACTCTGCATAATACTTAGAACGCTGACACATACATCTTAAATTTATCAAGTTTGAAAGACACTGATTTACAGAGATATAACATTCAATTGACATATAAAGTGGCCTATGTATTTTGGACAAATAGCAGTAAATATTCTGGGTTTTGGTCTGAAGTATGGGTTGGAAGGCAGGGAAGGAAAACAAAATTCTATTTTCTGCTCATCTGGAGAAAATCAGCAGGTCTAGGGATGACTTAACACAGTGTTTCTCAACCTATGCAAGTTGAAGATGTGTGGACTTCAATTCCTAGAATTCCCTAACCCCTCATTCAGACTGGGGAATTCTGGGAACTGAAGTCCATATATCTTAAAGTTGCTGCGGTTGAGAAACATTGACTTAACAGATCTGATTTGTAGCTCCCATCTCTTCTTGTGCCATATATTTTTTCATATTGAATATCAAAATGAAATAACAGAAGAACCAAGTAATTATTTTTCAAATTCTACCTCTATTCTGAAATTTTTAATTATTCTAAACCAAAATCAGTTATGGAGGCATATCTGAATAATATTTTATATCAGGATCTCCTATAAGAATTAGGGGCAATTTGGTCTAGTGTTTTAAGCATCAGGCTAGAAATTAGAAGATTGTGAGATTGAGTTCTACCTTAGCTATGAAAACTAGCTGGGTGACTTTGGGCCAGTTGCTCTCTCTTAGATCAATTTGTTCTTGAGGGGAAAATAAGAGGTGAAAGGAGTTGTTCACTGCCTTGAGTTATATATATATAAATATAAAAGTCAGGATAAAGAAAATCTACAAATCTAAAATAATCCTTTGCCAACCCAAGAAGGTTGAATGTGTCAGACCTGGAAGCCAACTTTTACCTTTGGGACTTCAGGCCTGCCACATTTTCTACTGTGGGAAAATGGAAGGGGGATTATACATGGTGTGGGTGATATCTAGTCAAAATAACATTCTATCTCAGAAAGTCAAGGTTATCTTGCCCTGTAACTGTGATGAAGTGACTGGGAGGCATCTCCAATTTTGGATGGTGCCTGACTGGATCATGTGATGGATATGTGGGTGCTGGGCAGGAACTTGAACTTTCATTTGGGTGGGGAAAACCTGGAAACTTTCAGATTTGGATTTTCCCAGAGGGGTCAATATGACATCTCTAATAAAATGGAACTTTGAGTAAACTCAAGCCTTGGAGTCTTCTTTCATTGGGTATATTATTTGGAACCCTGACAGAATGTTTTTCATTGTTCAAATTAACACTTCAAAGAGTTTCCATATCCTAGTTGCAATACAATGTCCAATGGTGATCCTAAGAATGTTTGCATATTTCCAAAAAAATAACATGTAATGCAAGCATTTAGTATTAAGACAATGGAAAGAAGTTCCATCTCGTTATTTATGTAACTATAGTGGATCTGTAATTTAAGCAGGTTTTAAATCACTATAGCTCATATCCAAAATAGTGTCTTCCTCCCCCGCCAAATCACAGCTAAGAAGACAACTTTCTTCTTCTTTATTGTATTAAAAACACACAGGCTGTTGTAAACCACACAACAGCAATAGTGATAGAAATAAATATTAGTTGGGGATTTAATAAATGAAGGTAAGATACACTCCTTACCAACCTTTACAGTCATACACAGCTGGAAACACCTGCAAATAGATCCCACCAATTTCACTGGTGCTTATTGTTAAGTAAATATATAGCAGATAGCACAGAAGATCTCTTATATACAGCAATGAATCATGAACTCAGTTAAAATAATGCATTTGTTTTTTTCCCTTACTTGCTTCTGTAAGGCTTAAAAATCACAGTATACTAGAAAAATAGCTGCCGTACTTTACCTAGGTATGTATGTGTGTGTGTGTGTGTGTGTGTGTGTGTTATATATATATACGTACATACATACACACACATGCATACATACACATACATACATACACACAAACACACACACACACATACATACATACATACATACATAATATATATATATATATATATATATATATATATATATATATATATATATATATATATATATATATATATATATATATATATATATATATATATATATATATATATATATATATTGTGTTATATTTGTGCTGATAAATAAATAAAGGAAGACTAGTATAGATCTATTTCAAGCTATTTAGCTCTCATCAGCTAGACATACCCTTACTGGGATTCGAACCTGTGCTATATTACATCTTAGGCAAACATCTTAGCCATTAAGCCACAAGTTCTCCTCCTTATCAGCTGAAGCCAGGGAAGAAGGTATATATTTAGTGTCACAACCCCTGGTAAGCCCCAATTATGGGAGGAAGCTAACTGCTTCCATTATCTGTCTATCGGCTCATCACAAGAGTCCATCATGACAATATTTTTACTGTTGCCTTTGTTACATTTGTTGTATTTGTCCCTTTATTTATTTATCAGCACAAATACAAATATATATATTTGTATATACACACACACACACACACACACACACAACAGCTTAATCATATTATTATATATTTTTTTAAATAAAGAAAACTGAACAAAAAGTTTCTTCCCTAATATCATATACAATATATTTCTTTCAACATCATATTTCAAAACCAGATTTTCTGTGTAGGAAGGAAAGATAACTTCTATTTAAAACAATAAGCTTGTACCTTTTTTTGAAAGCAATAAATCTAACTCACCAGTGTCAAACTCACGGTGCCACATTGCCATCACATGATGTATTGCGACATGTTTTCCATTTGCGGAAATGGGGTGGACGTGGCCTGCGTGTGATATATCCGGTCCATGGGCTTTGACACCCCTTATCTAACTGCTTCCTCCTTTAGATATGGTCTGATAAATATTCTACCATACCACCTCTTTCTATTGTATTTTATATTAAAGGATAGATAGATAGATAGATAGATAGATAGATAGATAGATAGATAGATAGATAGATAGATAGATAGATGATAGATAGATAGATAGATAGATAGATATTTTTTTGTTGAAATCAGTATAAATTTTATTTAATTTTAAAGAACAACTATTCTTTCCAAATGAGAAATAACCACAATAGCCAATTATTTCTTTTCTTTTTCACATGGAGATACAAATATTATATTAAATAAATATTTTATAATTCTAAGCATCTTACCCCAAAGTAGGATCCACAGCAACTGCCATGGGATTATGAAGATCAAGATCAATCAGATTAACACACACAGTTCCACTAAAGTTGCATACAAAGATTGTGTCACTGGTATGATCCACAAAGTAGAAGTTTCCTGTAAGCCAGTCAACTGCCATATGCTGTATATCTGTCAGAGTGAAAAGAATATTAAATTAGTTATTACTTCAACATAACAAATGATTGAAATACTAGCTGAATAGCACTATACATCTGAAAGAGTTGGTGCTATTAATTCTATGAGAATTACACAATGCACATAACAAACTAAATTTAGTCGAGCTCAAATAGATTTTCGTTTTTTTAAAAAATGTTATTAAGTTCTGCAGAATGTTTGCTGCTCTCTGAACTTGGTAGTTTGGTTGCTCATGTGTCATTACCCAACAACTTGCTTATATGTAGTAATATATGTAAATATGTACTATATGTAGTAGCTTGCCCTGTCAGTTTTAATGGCATGTGGTTCTTTGCCTTTCAGTTCATTTCTTGGAAGTTGGGGGAAATTCAGATTAAAATATCCTATTGTAATAGTGGTAATAATACTACACTTTAAAAATGTTTCATAGTAATAGTATTAGAAATTACGACTTTTCCATCACATATTTTCACAAAGAAAAAACTATGTGAGTCTGATCATAAGGATGAATTATGCTGTAAGCGATAAGAATCACAAACACCTGTAATAAATTCGTAGATACTATGCATACATAGGTTTTTTTAAAAAAAATGGTAAAATTATACATTTAAAAATATAAAAAGTACTGCAGTCTTTCCAGTCTTAAGCTACAGTAAAAAGAAAAAAAGAAGTATCAGATTTTTTCTTAATAAAATCCAATTATTGCTGCTTATCATTATGAGTTTATATTTAAACAAGGATTATTTTGTTATGAAGGACACATAGACTAAAAAAAACCCACACATAATTCTCCTCATGGTTTACCTCAACATGGTCAGCTTAAAAATAGAAGCAAGTAATGGAAAAGAAAAATGTCACAAATCCTTGATGAATTACAATTATGAATAGTCAATGTGGAGCATTATGGAATGACAGCATAAGAAAGTTTCTGCCCATAAACAAGATCTTCACACAGCATGCAGTTAAAGTGAATGAAGAGTTAAAAGAAAAACATGAAGGAAAACTAACTCATTCACTACCAATAATTCCATAAGTGCATTACATTGATAGATACAGGAAAGATCTATTTAGGCTAAAGGTAAACTGAACCTATCACTCAGAGAAATAGACATAAGATAAATCAGTCTTACAAACAAGACTGGGAATCTACTTAGGTGTTTCCCTTTCTTGATCCATTTTATTCTGCCATTTTATTATTTATTTATTAAAATTATATGCCAGTCATCGGGCCATTGGGCTACTCTAGATAACTTATAATAAGGCAAAAACAATTTTTAAAAATTGAGATATTAAAATAATATATATTAACATTAAAGTTTAAAAGATGGTTAAGGAAGGAAGCAAAATACAAATTGGGTGGACATAGAATCTCAATCTCAATCTCTCAGACTACTAATTTCTAGTGTATAGAAAGAACCAGCTTAGAACTAAGGTGAAATTTCAGCGGGAACATTCAATCAGTGGGACAACTTGCCTTCAGATGTTGTGGATGCTTCAACACTGGTTTTTAAGAATAGACTGGACAACCATTAGTCCGAAATGATATAGGGTTTCCTACTTGAGCACAGGGTTGGACTAGAAGATCTCCAAGGTACCTTCCAACTCTGTTATTCTGTATTTATAATACAGTTATTCTGTATTATAGTTCTAGCAAGTATAACTTATGTAAGCCATTTTTCAACAATTTGCTCTTAATTGTATACAGCAATTAACAATATTGATTAGTTAAAGAAGTTAAAATACAGGTTTACTAACTAAGCATGTGCCAAAGTATCTGTCAAATCCAAACATGAAGGTTCTAATTTATGGATTTATTGCTAAAGTCTATGCACAGGACTCTTCTCAGGCTAATAGGTTCTACCTGGACAGAACTAGATAAGAGTCAATGGCATTCAAGGGGGATTGGACTTCATTTTTTTGTGACTATGTGACAATACTAAACTGATTCCTCATTTAAATCATCCCGTGGCTCTGCCAATCTCTCTCGTACAGTACCAGAAAAGTGAAAAAACAAGTTGACAATATAATAATTATTGGATATTGAATCATAACCATATATAAGTTGCAAAAATCTAAAAACTACAATATAATAGCAAATGCATTCCAGAAATATTACCATATTATTGTCATTTGCAATCCAAGATATAATTTCCCTAATTGTGCCAAATAGTCAACCAACATTATTTTTTTTCACTTTTTCATATTGCTTTGATGAACAAGCAAATACATAGGAGGCTGTAGCTCTGTTCTAAAGATGACCCTTGATAATTCCCCTTTATAATATGCCTGGTATAATACACTATTCACAACTTTCAGTCCTCTTCATAAACTTTCATCCTACTCTCACATTCTTCCTTTTAATTCAGAACCAGTATTTTGATGTTTGCCCAACTGATTGATTGATTGATGATTGATATGACTGTCCATATCAGCAACTGACATTGGGCAGCATGCAAAAGCTAAAACTAAATATCATGAAGTAATAAACCATTAAAATAACCAACATCTAGGATCCAGCAAAACACTAGGCAACAACACATGAACAACCACTAAACCAGGGGGACTTCTGGTTGATGGTGCGATGAGAATAGTTGGAAAATAGTGAGCTCCATTGAGCCCCACGAAATCCAGCCGGCAACTGCTATCAGGAGACCCTACAGGGTTAAAGCCACCTTGTAGGGGTGGTGAAGAAAGGAAAGGTGCTTCATGGGCCACCAAGAACTTGCAATTTCCTCACTAAGTCTGAAGCAAGCTCTCCTGAGCAGCAGCAGCAGCAGGTACAACAGCCATTTTTGGCAAAATCACAAGCTGGAACCATAAGATTTGTGCTGGAGTGGTCCATGAACAGAGCATTGAAACTAGGTGAGATAACTTCCAACTCTTACTCTAAAGACTTAAGTACAATGATTTCAAAAAATAATCTCCAAGCATTAAGGAAGTGGCAATTAGACACACGGAGAAGATTAGAAATGCCCAAAGGAAGCCTTAAAATATAGAAAGCCTGGAAAAAATCTTAAACTTAAAGTCTTACTCTTTCAGTCTAATCTAATACTCTCAGGAGTATTAGATATGTTCTCCCCCTTGGGTTATTTGTGAAAATAATAGGTGGAATATACAATAAATCAAATGAGATTAAAAAACAAACAAGTACCAGATAAATATTCCAATAGATCGTGCAAAGTTTGAAGTTATCACTATTAAATAGAAATGAGTAACTGCTGCTTATAACAAGCTGGTTTTCTTTAAATATGTATAATACGTTACTAAGAGATTACATATTCTATGTTAACAGTGAGCTGGAGATGAATAGGAGAAGCAAGGTAGAAATTTTCTTTTATTACCAAATAGTAATTCTGAGGGTAAAGAACTTTTCCCCATTGAAGCTCAGTTGGATTCTGCTCTTACTGCCTATTTTTGTTTGTGCCATTGTTGCATCTGGTGTGGGTGTGTGGGTGCATGCATGCACGTGCGTGTGCGCACACACACACACAATCAATCCTGACTGAGACTTTGAGACTTCAGTGCTGATACACTGAAGAAGAGGGATAGGGAGGGGGTAAATGGAGATAGTTGGGACGTTGTAATCAAAACAAAATACTTTGTTTGGAAACCAAGGACATTCCTGCAGGTGCTCAAAAGGAGGGGACTGGCAACTGAACAGTATCCTAATTGGACCATGTGACTGATTGTTTTGAGAAAGTGACAAAAAGTTTACTTTTAATTAGGTGAAAACTGCAGGAAGAATCAAAGTCGGTTTTCACCATCCTATGGCAATCTGACATATTCAATAAACTTGTTCTTTGAGGAATTTGCCTGCCTCAGAGTTTTGTTTGCTATGGGTATGTTACTTGAAACCCTGACAAACAGGTGACTAAGAAGCATAAGGTGGGTAGCAAAAGTTTTCCTCTTGCTCATACAAACAAGAGGAGTGGCTTACACCAGAATAATCAACTACCTCCTGAGATGTAATCCAAGTGTCTCTTCTATAGAAGGAATTTTTGCACCATTCACTGGATTGGGACCATTTTCAAAATCTTATTTTCTTTTGTCATCCTTTATCTCCTCTTACCAAATTTGGTTTTGATCTATTTTCCCAGTGTTATCCTGATGATAGGCAGACATATACACAGATAATCAAAAGTCCCTTTATAGAATGTAATTTATTTCCAATATTCCATTGCATTGGAAGTAATATGATTTACAAAATAGTTCATTGAATAATATATTATATGGTTATATATTTGCGGCATTTTAGCACTGCATTAATTCAGTATTCTTTAATAAATGTAATAAAGTTCTGATAAATTACCAAATTTTCTCTTTTGCTAAAAACCATATTTTATACCTTCCAAAGTATAATTATCAACCATAACAACAACCCTACTTAACTAGTAGATGCATTTTTAATGAATAAGGCATTTAATTTCTGTACTATTTTTGCTGAACAAATAAACAGGATTTCTTTGAATTTTATAACCAAATTACTGCTCGGCAAGTTGATTATAATACTAATGCTTCCTTTTAAATTTCCCCTGTTCTGGCTCCCTGGTAATTCAACTACATCTCGGAACCAACCACTAAAAACCCTACATTGCATTTTAGACCCTATGTGGCAATATCTAATTTAGAGGCAAATTATGTACAGACTAATTAGCCTGTATCTTAAAATGTTATTAAGGACATTTTAACACTGCTTTTGTTGTCCCTGGCTGAAATATCAAATTATATTTCCTAACGCATAAATTAAATCCACTTAAACTTGCAGAGCCTTATTCAACACTGTTTCGATGTGATATTCATTTTGCCCATTAAATGCTGGAAATTGCCTAGGAATTATAAATAATACAAATTAACAATCAATCATATTTAGCAACTGGTGTCCTAAACAGCTGTTGTCCCTTACACTTTATTTTACTGGGTGTCAGAGTTAGTTTAATGTCAGGGTTCCAAGTAACATACCAACAGTAAACAAAACTCTGAGGCAGGTAGATTCCTGAAATACTATGGTAAGTTTTTTTGATATGTCATATTAGCACAGGCTAGTGAAAACAGACTTTCATCTAATTAAAAGTAAAAGTTTCTTCCCTCCCCAATCAGTCACATGATCCAATCAAGGCACTATCTGGTTGCCTGGCGACATCACCACTCCTTCCTCTGACCAGGTATGAAAATGTCCTGGGTTCCCAAGTGAAAGTATTTTATTTTGGCTACAAAACCCAAGATATCTCTAATCTCCCCCTTCCTATCTCTCAGCTCTAGTGTGAAGTTCCAAGATGGCTTCGGTCAGGTCAGCTTCAGGGTTGACACTGAGTTTATAAGCTGCTCCACTCAGAACAAACTTTAACATTATCTAACCTCCCCCCCCCCAAGAACTTAAATCTCAGCCCGGAAATAGACATATTTGGAGGGTATTCAAAATTGTGGTATTTTAAGATGTAACAAACAATTAAAATATAAATTTTAATAACTATGCTTGTTATTCAGCCATTAATTAAAATAACTATAGTTATAATTATTACATTTTAATGAAAATTGACTTTTTGATTGATTGGAAGCAGGAGGCACAAAGATACCTCATCTTGGCTATTGGCAGATATGATTCTCTCTGTCATAATAGATCATCAGTTATTTTCCAGATCACAACACTTAATTTGATGCAGGAGACTTTTATCTCCTGAGATTCGACACAAGGACACATTTTGCTTCTTAACTCCATCCCTCAATAGAAAAAAGGGATATAAAGGAGAGTTTAGTTATTTTAAACAAGAGCTAAGACACCATTTTAAATTAACTGCTCTAATCAAAGTAAAGAATACATCCAACTTTGTTTCTATTTGGAAAACATTACTGGACTTTGTTCTTTAGATGGAAAAAAAAGGAGAAAACCCTGGTTTATGTGGATTAGATGAGTTTGTTGTAGAATTGGCTATTACATGATAATAGTTCCTGCGAGTTCTAACAAATCTACAGTGCCGTTTAGAACCGGTTCCAGCTCCCTTCCCCTGCCCGTCCACATATTATCAAGATGAAGAGCGAGAGGAGGAATTCTGGGAGTTGAAGTCCACAATTTTTAAAGCTGTCAAGTTTGAACACCTCTGGGTTTTTTCTAAAGGGGTAGGAGTGCAAGGTTCTTGTAACTTGACAGCTTTAAGACTTGCGTGCTTCAAATGCCAGAGTTTCTGAGCCAACATTTTGATTGCTAAGCAAGAGCATTGTTAAATGAGTTTCACCACATTTTACAAGTTGGCCATGCCACCCGGTCTCATGGCTGGCAAGCCAGTCCCACAAAGCAGGCCACACCTAAAAAATTGCATGATAAATATATAAAAATAAAAAGTGGCTGTGCTATTTTATTCTACTAGGTTAAAAAGAATCAAAAGGCAATGCTTTTCTTTCTTTTTTCCCATTTCCCCTTATATTTTTCCACTATTTTCATTTCTATTTTATATTTTGATAAACACTGTAAAAATAATTAAGAAATATACCTTTACACAAACACAAACACAGACACACAAACACACATAAGCATGCATGAACACAAGGAGAGAGAGGGAGGGAAAGAGGGAGAGAGAGAGGGCGAGAGAGGGGAAGAGGGAGGGGGGAGAGAGACAGAAATGGAGACCCTGTCTTAGAAGGCTTCATTTTTAAGGTGGAAGATTGGACTAACATTTTACTTTCTCTTTTGGTTCCAACTTCCTCAATTATTCTGCAATATTGGATGAGCTGATGAACCATAGAAAACTAAGACCAAAATTTACCTTATAAGCCTACATGTATTTTTATATGCATGACAATGGAGCAGTAAATGAAAAGGCAAATGAAAGGAGGAAGTTTAGGCCAGGATAACATCAACTTTTCCTTTCCTTCCACTTTCCAATCAGTAAGAACACTGTGAATAAAATGTCAACTTTTCCCTATACATGTTTGCTCTGCACATATATATTTTATTTTCACATAGTAACTATCCATCCACCCATCCACCCACTCACCCATCTAACCAACCAACCAACTAACCAACCAACCAACCAACCAACCAACCAACCAACCAACCAACCAACCAACCAACCAACCAACCAACCAACCAACCAACCAAGGCCTTCATAGCATTTCAAAGTGTTCTTAAAAGCCTCTATGGAAGGAAGTCTATATATGTCTGGAATGAGGTTAACTTTGAGATTCAGGATTTCCACCCTACTGGGATTTTTAAAAGCCTTAAAAGACTTGGCTCTTTGTCCAGGGCTTTGGAGAGGATGATTGATGCCATTTTCTCATTTACTCTCCTCCCACAGTTTTTTTCCCCAATCATTGTTCTTTTGTACTATTTTTGAATTTTTCTTTGCTTTAAATGTGTTGACTTGTAAACTGCCCAGAAGTCATGGGAGTTAAATTCATGTTGATCACACAATCAGCCAGATGTTTAGGATGGATTTGGCATTTTTGTCCACCTATCAAGTCTTTCCCAAGGATCTGGGATAGACAGATGTTGTTTGGTTCATTATTGTGGTTGGTTGCTCAGTTAGCTACTGAGCTACTGTGATGTATCATGACTTTTCCCCCTTTGCTAAAATGGGGTGGGCGTGACCAGCACGTGATGCATCCGGCATGCAGGCCACAAGTTTGACACCCCTGGTTTAGATTATTTAGATGATATTATTATTATATAATTGTATCACAGCGGCCAGTTGTTTTGGCAGATTTGGCATTGGTTACTAGTCGGGCCCCACCCGGGGGCCTAGGACGTCATAACGTATTTTTGTAATATGCGTGCAGATCTAAGCAATGTGGCTTTTTGCATTTGACTGATGGTGATTTTGTCAATTTTTAACCACTGCTGGTTTGTGCCATAGTCGTTGAATTTTTAAGTCCTGGTATTTTGTGATATTATTATTGTTGTTGTTGTTGTACAATTGTATCACAGCGGCCAGTTGTTTCGCCGGATTTGGCATTGGTTACTAGTCGGGCCCCACCCAGGGGCCTAGGACGTCGTAACGTATTTTCGTAATATGCGTGCAGATCCAAGCAGTGCGGCTTTTTGCATTTGACTGATGGTGATTTTGTCAATTTTTAACTGTTTTAAATGTAATTCCAGTGCTTTTGGAATAGCACCCAGTGTGCCAATTACCACTGGAATTACCACTGCTGGTTTGTGCCATAGTCGTTGAATTTCGATTTTTAAGTCCTGGTATCTTGCGATTTTTTCATGTTCCTTCTCGGCGACCCTGCTATCACCTGGTATTGCGATGTCTATGATTGTGACCTTATTTTTCTCAACCAGTGTGATGTCTGGTGTATTATGCGCCAGTATTTTGTCGGTTTGTATACGGAAATCCCACAAGATCTTGACCATCTGATTTTCGGTGACTTTTTCAGGCTGATGTTCCCACCAGTTTGTTGCTGTTTTAATATTATAATTTTTGCACAAATTCCAGTGGATCATTTGTGCTACTGAATTGTGCCGCAATTTATAATCAGTCTGCGTGACTTTTTTACAGCAGCTGAGTATGTGATCAACAGTTTCATCAGCTTCTTTGCAAAGTCTGCATTTGGCATCATCAGAGGATTTTTCGATTTTGGCCTTAATGGCATTTGTGCGGATAGCTTGTTCTTGCGCAGCCAGGATTAGTGACTCTGTTTCTTTCTTTAATGTACCTGTTTTTAACCATAACCAAGTTTGTTCACTGTCCACTTTATCTTTTATTTTTTCCAGAAATTGACCATGCAGTGCTTTGTTCTGCCAACTCTCCATTCTTGATTTTATCACATCTTTTCTGTATTCTTGTTTCGTCTGTTGGGCCTTCAGTAGATTTTTGTTCTTTACTTCGATTTATAGATGTTCTTGACTTTCTTTTAAATAATCAGCCAGTGCATGTTTTTCTTCTTCAACTGTTTGCTTCACTTGTAATAATCCTCTGCCACCTGATTTTCGGGGCAGATATAGTCTATCAGTATCACCACGTGGATGTAAACTGTAGTGCATTGTCATTAGTTTCCTGGTTTTTCGGTCCAAAAGGTCCAAATCAGCTTGTGTCCAGTTAACTATGCCAGCTGTGTATCTTATAACTGGTATTGCCCAGGTATTTATGGCCTTGATTGTATTTCCACCATTCAATTTAGATTTCAAAATTTTCCTAACTCTGTTGGTGTACTCTCGCCTGACAATAGTTTTTACTTCTCCATGCTTGATGTTATCCAACTGCAGAATGCCTAAGTATTTGTAGGCTTCATTTTCTTTGCATTTAATTAGTTGGCCATTGGGCATTTCAATTCCCTCACATGCAGTGATTTTGCCCCTTTTTATGGATACAGTGGCGCATTTTTCCATGCCAATCTGCATTGAAATATCGGTGCTGAATACTCGGACTGTATTTGTCAATGATTGGATTTCTATTTCTGACTTTCCATAGAGTTTCAAATCATCCATATATAGTAAATGCGAAATTTTTTCAGCTTTTTTGGCTGTTTGGTAGCCTAATTTCATTTTTTTTAAGATTACTGATAGTGGGATCATTGCGATGATGAAGAGAAGAGGTGAAAGTGAATCACCCTGGAAAATTCCTCGCTTGATATTAACCATTCCGTAGCTCTCATTCCCTATTGCCAACTCAGTTCTCCATTGCATTTGACTTTTTGCATTTGACTGATGGTGATTTTGTCAATTTTTAACCACTGCTGGTTTGTGCCATAGTCGTTGAATTTTTAAGTCCTGGTATTTTATTATTATTATTATTATTATTATTATTATTATTATTATTATTACTACTACTACTACTACTACTACTACTACTACTACTACTACTACATCATACACTATATACACAAAAATGTGAAATCACAGCTGCAGTCAAATTAAACATTTAGTTTCTTTTTTAAAAATAAATGTTTTGGTTCTAAGCCATTGCCAGGCTTTATCCACTTTTCTCTCAATACTTTGTACAAAAATAGCCATGTAATGACTTTCTTTGCCAACATTCTTTTTGTCTTTTTATTACATTACTGTCTTTTACATCAGACAATTTTTTTTTCAACAGTTTGTTCGACTTGTAATAAACTCCATTTCTGCACAGCAGGTTTAATCTGTCAATATCACTATGGGGATATAATGCATACTGAACAGTCATCTGTTTACTTGTTTTTATATTGTTTTTCAACATGTTCATCTTATATCCAGTTAAGAATTCTATTTCATATCACAGATATGGTCCACGTATTGATGACTTTGATGGTGTTTCCACTGTTCAATTTTGTTTTCAACAAGTTTCCCATTATTTAGATGTATTCTTTACTTTACTTACTTTAATTTGTCCATCGTTGATGTTATCCAAGTGCAAAATGCCTAGATACTTATGCATCGCTCTGAAGGCTTCTAATGATTTGTCTATTTGGCATTTCAGTTTCATTACTGTTTGTGATTTTACATTGCTACTGTACCACATTTCTTTAGGCAAAGCTAAAAAATTCTTACAGTGTTTACCCATATATGGATTCCAATTTCTGATTTTCCATTCATTCACATAAATGTGAAATTTTAGTAGCATTTTTGATAAGATTTGTTTTAACACTGTAGGTAAGCATGTTATCAGCCTATAGTTTCCTTATGTTATTCCTTTCATAGATCTTTTTGAATCACATACATTTTGCCAGTTATTAATTAGTCACTGATGTTTTCTTTGTTATTGTTATTAGTGCTATCCAACAAAGAGAAAAGTTCCATATACAGTACACCTCCTCCATGGAAAAAACTTGGCCACATGAGGCAGGTAAATGAAGCAACTGTTATCACAGATATGCCTTTCCATGTGATCTAGTATGGCATGCCTTGAAGAAGAAGGCATTGCCTTAGGTCTCTGAGATAAAAGTTATTCAGAATTTAAAATCAATAAGCATATATTTGGAAATGAATCTGTATCCTTTCTAAAGATTTCAAAGTGAGTATAACATGATTTCTGCATGGTAAAGCAACTGGTTTATCTGTTCTCTATTAACAACATAAGCAACCTTCTATATAATTTTTAATCAGAACAGGAACGTGTCTGTCTGTCTGTGTGTGTGTGTGTGTGTGTGTGTGTGTGTCTGTCTGTCTGTATGTGTATCAACTCTTTCAGTTGCCAAAGGAAACAATCCATTACAGACTGAATGAAATGGAAAATTAATGGCAATCATCAAGGGAAATATAGTTATAATGATTTGAAATGTTGGCAGATCTTATACCATTCAAGAAGATTCATATTAGTCCTTGTGAAATTGCTTCATATTGGCAAGGGAACTGTGAATTTTCTTTTCACTTTCCTATTGAGCTGAAGATGAGCTACCGACTAGCAACTTTCTTTGCCCAGAACACAGAATAATATTTACAGCTCTCTTGTCAACAAAAATATATATTTCATCCCATCTGACTTGTCATCTGTTTAGGTTTGTCTGCATACATTTCATCTTGAATATGTTTTCAGGTAAATACTTGGCTAGTTAAACATATCACAGAACTCACTTAGGAACAATATGCTCCTGCTTTTGCACAACCTGACTGGATTCTTCTAGGGAATATTTGCTCTGAATTCTTTTTTTTTCTTTCCAGCATTTTCCTACAAGTGCAGGATCTGCTTTTTCTTCTGGATCAGCTGAGTATGAATCCACTGATTGTGATTCGGAAATTTTGTTTGCCCTAATAATAAAATCGCTAAATGATTGTATATAGACGATAAACAATGCATATGGATTATCAACAAGTTATATTCAACAGCATACTGCCATGAATTTGTGAATGGTAAGAAACCATCATGGGAAGCAAGTCTGTGAGGAGACCAAAAAACCAAACCAAACCAAACAAGAATAAAACCCATACAAACTGGCATTTTGTCTATATCAGAGGCACTTAGCTTCAAGCCAGATTCCAACTTTGTGGAAGGCTGCAGGAGGTCAACCCAGAATGAAATATTATAGGAGGGACATTTCTGGATTACTTTAACCCCAACTCTACCACAACTGGGGAGAGGGAAACCTCCTAAAATACAACACTGCTGATAAATTCTGAGCATGTTGAATTTGCTGAATTTGATAAAACATGTATTTATAAAATTTCTCTTTGCTTCAAATTTACACACACACACACACACACACACACACACACACACACACACACACACACACACAATGTGTCAGTATCAATATTCACACATGGACATCTTTAAAGAGAAGACAGTTCCCTTCTATAATCAATGTTGGTACATCTATCATGTCTGCAATTCCCTTTTTGAAAATTGGTAATCAGAGCTATAGGCAATAATCTACCCATGTACCAATTTTATTGTTCTTTCCTAGTGATATTTTTCATTGACATACATTATTCAATGAACTCTAGCAATCAATTTATAAAACATGGTTTTTTTTATAAAATATAACCTCTGACCTTTGGGCCAGGAAGGAATAGAAAAGAAACAATTCCAAATCAAGTGAATAATAAATAATTAAGATGTATGCATTCTATATTTTTCTTACTTTATGCATTTTAAAGTTTTGTCAGTGATGAATATTTTGATTAGAGATAATGCATACCATGTATTTAAACCTGACATATTATTCATTCATTTTCATTATTTTCATTCATCTTCATTATTTTCATTTGTTCATTCATCTATTTTTTTTTTATTTATTTATTTATTTATTTATTTATTCATTCATTCATTCATTCATTCATTCATTCATTCATTCATTCATTCATTCATTCGCTGACTTCTTCGCCACCATACTTAGGCCAGATCCAAAGAAAAAGAATCATATATCTCAGTTAAACTTTACATTTGGCTGATGGTACCTCCAAACGATTGCAAATTTGTAGTGGTCTAGACAGCCCATGAAGACCAGTTGGTCATTTCAGAGATATTTCCTTAGCAGATTCCTCAATACTTTCAACAATGACAGAGCTTCTAATATACTGCCTTCTCTGGAAAAGTTGGAATACATTCAGGAATATGTCTGCCTTGAAAATAGCCCATGTAGAACTGTGTAGTACATTCAAACATTAGCACAATAAGTCTTTTATGACATTTTGTATTATGTCATAGACAATTGTATGCCAATTTTAATTCCATAGGTGTCATGAGTTCTGAATTTTGGACACCTTCTGTAAATTTGAGCTTCTTTGCCCTATGATATAATTTCACCTAGTGAAAGGTTACAGGAACAAGAGTTTTAGTAGCATATTGATAGATTCCTAGTTGTTTGGTATGTAGGCTGAATAATAAATGCAGTTTTATAGAGATATATTTTGTAATGATGCATTCAAAAAGCAATGTTTACATCTGTGTAGATGGTAAATCAAAACTGGCTGTTTACTTCAAACAAGTAATCTGTTAAAGTAAAGCATAATTTAGTATCAATAAATGTATTATGAAATACCCAGTATTTGATGAACTACATTATTGAGGGAACTATATGTAATGATTATATTAACGTATGATATTTGAACTGTTCATGTAATCTTTCTCTCCATTTTCCTTCCCATTGTACTTCATATTTGCTTTTTAGCTGCATCATAATTGAAGGGCAAATTGGACAATGGAAATCTAAATTCTATCCCTCAGAGTTAATAAATATTATAAATATTTTATATATTATACACTATTTTAATAATATTTTTACTATTATCTCATGAAGATGATAAGCAATAACCAATTAATATTTTAAAGTTGTGTATAATATTTTAATAAAGTATGGATTTATTTTCTGGTGAAAAGTTATTAAAGAAATGACTTTGAGAAAAGGTAGAATGTGTATTTTAATTTTGTGACTCCAGGTTCTGAGTTCAGCTTTCTCAAGGATCATTAAAAATATCATTATAGTATTTTAAGTTTTTTCTCTTTCTCTCTGTCCTAAGTTTTATTGTACCAGACCAGATGGGGCTAAGCAAACAAGATCCCCCCCTCTATTTGAAAATTGATTTTGAAACCCATTTTCCAGTATAAAATGTCATGTTGAAAGTATCCACTGTCCCTAAAATCATACATTAGTTGAAAAAAATAATGAGCAAACCACTCAATTGTTAAGCACAAATAGAATTACACTAGATGAGATTGGCAATTACAACACCATTAAGAAGACATCTGTTGCTTCATTTCCCCTACGTTCTGAACATAGTCCAAACTGCACCAGCTATCTAGGAAAACAGTCATTCCAGCCAAAGCAATATGAATACTTATGAGAGTTATTTATGCCCTCTTCAAAGTTCTTACTGAAAAAAGAAAGAAGCAGCAAAAAAAGCAAAGTTCCACTTCTAAATTAAATATCAAGTCTCCTATATACTCTAGAGGCAACATTAGACTTGCTTCAGCTTTCTTGGAAAAAAAGAAGGTTTTAGAAGAATACATTTTACTACTTAAGTAAAGTTTCAATTCAAAAATCAGGATTCCAATTTGAAATTTAGAAAAAAATAGAATTTATAGGGCTCAATTAATGAGATAGGACTGCATACATATGTATTTATAATTCACTTTTATTCACGCACATTCACTTATTAAAGCCATTATTAGAATTGAGTAAATATTCAACCTCTTCCACACATTATTAGATTACCTATTCATTCTATTTCAACATATTTTTATCCCCCCCCCCCCCGGAAACGTAACAACAAAGCTCTGTGTTTCCTCATTCTTTAATTTGGGATAAGAAGGCAAGAAATGAAGAGACTAAACGCTTACATACATTGCCCCATTGTTCCATCACCAACATTTCTGGACAGCAAAAATAAACCCTATTAATCTTCCATTCATTTTTGGTAAGACAAGAGTGTCCATACTTTATTTTAGCTATTTGAGAGCTGAGGAAGTAACCCTTCTACTTCTTATGACTGGAGAAAACAATGAAAAGATACAATGCTGGACTAATTAAAAACAAAAACCGGGGACAAGTAAGAAGCTCAATGAAAGAGGCAAGGTAATAAAAAAATCTTGATTTCAAATCATCAACCTTCTAATTTCAAGGCAAGCCATTATGCTTTTACAGCATTTATGGCAAAGGTAATCCTAAAACACATTTGAAAACTGTAGCAGAGAAAGACAATATTTATTTTAATAATCTGCTTCATGTGCATGCATGCAGATGCATTCTGATGCTTTCATTAACTAACTAAATATATGTATATGTCATTTAACTGTTTATATATAAACATACTGTACATATGGATGCATAGACATACACATAAATATATGTTTAGGAAGACCTGCCAACAGAAAAGAAAATAGCAGTTAATAATGTGGAATAGAAAGTTAGGAAAACTGAGCAACTAGGATCACTATGAATGTTGGTATTATATATAAAGGTTAAGAATAACTGGCCTATAGAAAATGGTTCTGAATTAACAATGGTTGAAATTACATACCATTCAAACTTGGCTTCAGCTGAAGAAATTTATAAGTCCCTTCCCAAAAAACGCAAAAATAGTATGAACACATTTCATGAAGGTAGAAAGAAAAAAGAAAACGAGAAACAATTTCTAAGTCTCTCCTGTTCCCTCATGCATGCATAGGCACAATCACTGCTTTGTCATTATGTTGCCCAATTCCCCTCCATACAGACATTAAAACAAAGGAATTGTATATGTATATGCTTGCAGAAACAATTAAGAGCAGCTTCTGAAACAGACTTATGAATCTGGAAAACAACATGGCTACTTTAATGTCCTGAAAATAGATTCCAAGAATCTCTTTGAAAATGAGAGTCCTAACTATAAATATTCAAAGTATTCTGGCCTGCTATTTTCTTAGAGATTTGAGACTTAGAAAGATTCTGTAATTTAGCAGTACCAGTTCTTTAGTAGTAGTCTAATACCATGGATCTGGAAAGCTAAAGGATCTAGAGAGAAAGTTATCTATAAGATGTCTACTCCTGACATCTTGTTGACATATACCTAACAGTTCATTTAATTCACACCTATGTGCTATGTTACCTTTGGAAATTAGGTTGGTAACAACAACAACAATTTTATTTGAAAAACAACCGTGTTTAAGAACCAGAGCTGAAGAATCTTCTTGGATGAGAAGCGAAACATCTTCAAAAAATATCAGAAAGTCCAGTTGCCTCTTGAAAAAAGTGATTATTTAAAAAGAACTTGTGTACAATATAATTAATATAACTGGATATATTACATTCTGGAATGCATAGTTTTCCAATGAACCCTATATTATTTTTAGTTTCCATCCATTCCAAAAAAGAATACATTTTACCAAATATTGAGAAAGTTTCAGGATAAAAATGAACTTAATTTACATTCATTTAGCTTTGCTTTACACATCTGGGCTTTCCTTGCTTTATTAAACATTTTCAGATGTCATTTAATGAATTATATAGTTAATCTCTAAGATTCTTTAAAAAAAGAGTCATAGAGAAGAAAACAAATACACATATTCAATTTCCTCTGGGAATGTGGCACATTTTGCTTGCTTTATCTTCTATTTCTACTGATACAAGATAGAAACAAATACTGAACTTTTAATTTTAATGAGGGACTGAAAAAAATTCCAGTGTATGGTCTGGAAACAAATGCAGTGGCAGATATTTAAAATACTTTCCAATTATCTCATTACTTTGGCTTATATGCCTTGACAGGTTTATATAATGATGTCTACAAAAAATGACATCTTATGATCAACTTCAGAACCATCAGACTGAGTGCAGGGAATATCACATGGTGTCCCAGATGTTCTGTGACATATTGATAAACTGAAGAGCTTACACATGCTGACAGAATAGCCCAGCCTTTTCACACATTATTGTTGTTGTCACTCTTTTTATATTTCTTTCAAATAGTAAATGACTTTGCTCCTGAAATGATTCAGCAATAAATAAATAAATAAATAACATACTGGGAATCTGACTATGCCAAAAATGATTCTGCTCCATTTTTAAATTAACTTTTCATTTTGCAAGTACATGCCCCAACTCAGTGACTCCATTAAAAAAAAACAACACCAAACAAAAACCCTTCACAATGCAAAATGTCAAGTTGAAGTAGTTCTATATTTATCTTCCTTTAAAAAAAAAGGTGCTTTGGCAAAATGCTAAAACTATAGCATTACTTTACACTATATTATGGAAAGCATACAGAAAGGCTGAATGTTTAAAAACAATAATAAAACTGGCTATGTAGTGCTTAAATTCTCTAATCACAATCACATTTATTTTGGGGGGAAATAGTCAAATTTCTAAAAATTCAGCCTTCTACGGTCCTTTCGTTAATGAAGCCTGATACAGTTAATACAGTGAGCATATGCTTAACTGTAACTTCTTTATTTATCCTAATGATTATAAACAAAAATTATTAGAAACAAGGCAGACAACAAATTCTATATCCATTTAGATCTATTAAAGTTAAAACACTATTCAGAATCTTCTTCAGGCTCTGGAGACTATGTGTTATACTGCTAAAAGGCCAAACCCAGACAGAGGTTACTACAGGTAGTCCTCCACTTATGACCATGATTGAGTCTGGAATTATTATGGTAAGTTGTACTGGTTATTAAATGGGTCATTACATGACTACACCTGATTTATTTTTTGTGGTCATTAAGCAAATCTGCTGGCTGCAATAGCCATATCCCCCCTCCTCAAGCTGGAAGTAAACATGCCAATGGCTATAAATTCAGACCAGTTGCCAAGTCCCCAAAGTGTTATCATGTGATCAATGGAGCCTGGCCATCATAACTTCAAATTCACGTTGTAAATAGCCAACTGAATAAACTTTGAATGGTTGCTAAGCAACCAGTTATAAATTAAGGATTACCTGCATTACCACTCAGGAACAGGGATTTTCTATCATTTGAGTCAGTGGTAAGATTCAAAAAAATTTTATTACTCGTTCTGTGGGCATGGCTTGGTGGGCGTGGCTTGGTGGGTGTGGCATGGCTTGGTGGGTGTGGCTTGGTGGGTGTGGCAGGGAAGGTTACTGCAATATCCCCATTCCCTCCTGATCATCTGGGACTCGGGAGGCAGGCAATAGATGGGGGTGGGGGCAGTCTAGAGGTGGCATTTACCGGTTCTCCAAACTACTCAAAATTTCTGCTACCGGTTTTCCAGAACTGGTCAGGATCTGCTGAATATCCACCTCTGATCTGAGTGCTGTCTCCCATCTTCTGACTTCTTCCCAAATCCATATTCTCACTTTGTGCATAATAATTTCCTTAGTTCCTAACCATTTTATTGGCTGAGATGATGGAGAAGGGTAAGGAAAATGTCATGGGTCCCCTTGTTCTCCTTTCTCAGAATGTAGCAGAGAACAGAACCAGACATAGGCCTTGCAGGTGGGTCTGAACAGCCACCCTTGCTTGAGTTTAACAACTCTTAACAAAGAGAGAAGGGACTAGCACAAGACACAGGTGCTTCTTAGACCTTCTGTGTGCCATATTTACAACTGGCTTCCACCCCATAATCCTGCATCAATAAATCTGAAGCGGGTCTCTAATCATTTTGATTTCTACTGGCCTTGAAATATCAGAAGATGCAGTTGTCCCTCAAGGTGAGCAGAATTTTATTTTTTTTAAAAAAATGAATTCAGTCTCCTACCCAGAAGTGTTATTCAACAGGTCATCTGACCAATTCTGGAGAACCAGTAGCAGAAATTTTGAGTAGTTCAGAGAACTGGAAAATACCACCTCTGTCTGACCCCATCCCCATCTATTCTCTGTCTCCCTAGTCCCAGCTCATCATGAGGAAATGGGGATTTTGCAGTAACCTTCCCCTGCCACACTCACCAAACCACGCCCACCAAGCCATGCTAAGCCCACAGAACTGGTAGTAAAAAAATTGAATCCCACCTCTGTTCCTATCCATTGATCAGTTTCTTTGTTTGCTTATTCTCTCTCTCTCTCTCTCTCCCTCCCTCTCTCTCTTTCCCTCCCTCTCTCTCTCTCTCTCCAGCTATCTACCTATCTACCTACCTTTGAGCTCCCTTCATCCCTACTCTCTACATAATAACAAGAAAGTTAACTTACTAACCACAAGAGTGTGAATGCATAGACTCACACACTCTCACACACAATCCCCACATCATTGGATGTCATTGTCTACTTTTGTGCCTGTGTTTATAATGCATTCAAATGAAGGTATCTTTTTTTCTCCTTTATTAAAATATTTCTGCAGGTTGCAACACTGGAAGCATGTAGCATAGCAACCCTTTTTGCAAGTGATTATGACTCTACTCATGGCTGAGCTTCTCTATGTACATGTGGGATGGAGACAAATAGCTTATTTCAGCCCAAAGACCGAAAAGTCCTGTGAGGCCAACATTCATTGCCTTATATAAAGAAAGAAAAGAAAGTCAAGCAGCTTACAGAAATTTAGAGACTTCCGTGAAGGGGGTAGATCAGGTTCACTGTTACTTCAAAAAGTATCTTGATACTTTGCAGTTTTTTTTCAACCTCTGCAACTTTAAGCTGCGAAGAGCTCCACTCCCAGAATTCCTCCAGCCTGCAGGCTGGTGCAAATTTGGGAGCTGAAATCTGTGCAGCTTAAAATTGTGGAGATAAGAGAAATACTGGCTTACTGACAGTAACAAAATAACATTAAACAGACAGAAAGGTGACACTACAGTAAATACCTAAGATCAAGAATGCAATTGAAAAGTAGAGCAGGACTGTCAACCTAGTGGCCCAGATGTGTCATGCACTGGCCACGCCCATGCCCAGTTTAGCAAAGGAGAAAAAACTCCCAATACGTCACATGACAGCCCTGTGACTCTGCGAGTTTGACACCCCTGAAGTAGAGGATAGGGATATTTAACTAGGCTAGTACTTGTACTTTTATTTTACTTTGTTGATTAGCCCTTGGGCCATATCAAAGTGCAGAGTTCCAGACACAAATTATTACTAAATAAAATAATTAATATATAAAACAAATTTAAAATGGAAAAAAACAATTTAATTGTTTTTAATTAAAACTGATAAAAACAATTTATAATTGAATTGGATAAAATACGTTTTAAAATTAAATTGGAATAAAATACAGTTTAAAATTAAATTAGAGTAAAATACAATAATTTAATATATAGATATAAAATATTTTTAAATTGTTTTTAAAATTTAAAATTGGTGTCACCCCTACAATCTAACCCCATCAGTCCCACATATGCCAATCTCAACTAAACCATTTTGCTTAAGAACTGTGCCATGTTCAATGTTATTTTCAGATTCTGGCCACACATAAGTTTGAGTTTTATTTCATTTGTATGCCGCCCTTTTCCCTGAAGGGACTCAGGGCGGCTCACAACTCAAGGGAAGGGGGATACAGACAGTTAACAACAACACAAAAACAATACATAGTTAAAACGCAACAATCATACCATTCGAGATAGGGGCAATGATTCTCTAGCCCCAGGCCTGTCGGAACAGCCAGGTTTTAAGGGCTATGCGGAAGGCCTGGAGGGTGGAGAGGGTGCAAATCTCCACGGGGAGTTCGTTCCAGAGGGTCGGAGCAGCCACAGAGAAGGCTCTCCTCCAGGTAGTCGCCAGTCGACACTGGCCGGCAGATGGAATTCGGAGGAGGCCTGCTCTGTGTGATCTAATCGGTCTGGTGGAGGTAATTGGCAGTAAGGTAATTGGTAATAAGGTAAGTTGCTTTGATATGGGGACTTGTAAAAAAAATCCAGAGCAGCTTTTTGTAAATATTACTGAATATTAATCAGTGCTACTGTACTGTGGGGCTGTAAAAAAGATGTATGTGTAGACTTCATCAAAATGAAATTATAATTTCCAAATTGAGCAAGGGATTCATGCAATCCTTCTGGAGAACTTGCCACACTTCAGTGTATATGGACATATCTTTTTCCTCGCATTAATGCCCTCAGATTCTGCAAATATATTTTATTCCATCCATTTTTAACCCATATGCCACACAGGAATATCAAACCACCCTGGCTTCTACTGTCCTTGCTAATTTTCATCATTAATCAATGTAAGTCAGGGGTGGGTTGCTGCTAGCATTACTGCCAGTTCACAACCCGCACGTAACATGCGTGCTACACATGTGTGTGTTGTTCAATGTAAATTGTTTTGCGGCACGTACAGTCACTGAAATCCAAAATGATGATGGGCAAGCAGCAGCGAGGGAACCAGTTTGGGGGCATGGCAGGCCTGGGTCGCTGCCGGTTCTGCAACCCAGGCCTTAATTCCACTACCGGTTAGGCCGAACTGGGCCGAACCAGCAGCAACCCACCTCTGATGTAAATGCTGTACATATATGTGTGCATGATGTTAATATAAGGCAAACTGACTGGGGAAAAGTTGCCTTAGATGGACAGCATCCTCAGGCTTAAATTAATGAATAAAAATCCTCTTCATTGTCTCTTTGGGTTTTTCTTTCTGTTACTAATATATAAATTTCTATTGTGTTCACTTAAGTAAGTAAAGCTATGTAATACAAAAATTAGACTTGGCACTGAAAAAAAACTGCAGTGAAGTCCCTTTTCAATTATGGAAACACACTTGGGCCTCTCAATCTATCTCAGCCAAATCTACCTTATAGGGTTGTTGCTTCAAGAAAAAAATGAGAGCAGGAGACATTACAGATGCTGCCTCAAGGTCCTGAACAAAAGTCAGGATCTAAATCTAATGATAAACGAGACAGAATATTTAAAGCTTTT
The DNA here is from genome assembly GCF_051295495.1 of Thamnophis sirtalis. NCBI lineage: Eukaryota > Metazoa > Chordata > Lepidosauria > Squamata > Natricidae > Thamnophis > Thamnophis sirtalis. The sequence continues at coordinate 40,866,238 of NW_028261381.1, read as the reverse complement.
TAAAAATCTGTATCTTCAAAAGCAACATAAACAGAATCAGCTGAGAATTTACTTCATTACATGTTTAAAAATGTGCTATTTTATTCATGCATTAATAAACTACCATTAATCTATAAAACATTCTTATAATTTTGCTAGAAAAACCATTACTTTTTCAGACTTCCAATACTTACTATGAAGATTAGGAATGGTGCTAATTATCCATTCGTCAGTCAGCTTTCCAGTTTTTGATGTCTCAACGCATTTTAACTGAGTTGAAGATTCTTTTGATTCCATCCAACACATTGTGTTCTTATTGTATATATAATCGAGCATCTGAATTCCACTTCCTCTCAAAAATCCAAAGGTGGATGTTCTGGTTCCATTTACATATAGGGCATCAATAGTGTCCGAGTTTGCAATCAATAGTAAAGGTGGAAGATCATTAGGTTCTAAAAACAAAAGGAGAGGCCAAAGAAAGAAAGAAAGGTTAATTAACAAATAAAAATAACCTACCCACTTTTGCAACATTTACATAAATCAGTTAAAACAACTTGCTCTCTTAATAAAGACTTCTATACTTGTGTTTGATGAGGGTTCTATTAAATGCTTAAAAGAAGAAAAGAAAAGAATGTGCTATACTAAAATACCAATGCTAAAATAAACCAACACTAAAATAAAGGTCAGTAGACAAAATAACATCCTCAGGAAATTAATGAGCTCTACCTGGGGTGCCAAACCAAGGGCCCTTAAGACAACAACTCTAGCTCTTTGTTACTCATCAAGCAAATACACTTGCCCAATCTGGTATAAATCAGCACATGCCTGGAAAATAGATATTGCTCTCAATGAAGCTAGCAGAATTATTACCAAATGCTTTAAACCTATCCTATTTAGATAAAGTGTATCACCTAGCCAGCATTGCCAAGCCTCCTATTTGCAGAGAAGAAGCAGCAGGTAGAGAGAGAAGCTCAAATCACCAATATCTAATTGAAAAGGAATTATAAATACCATCAACATAAAATGGAGCTTGCTCAGAAGCTGAAATATACCAAATAAATGAGATAATGAATGTGAAGTAGAGGAGAGAGGTAAGGGAAGAAGAGAGGGATAGGAGAGAGGGTGAGGGGAGAGGAGAAGAGAAAGGAGGAGTGGAAAGGGAGAGAGGAGAAGGAGAGAGGAAGGGGAAGTAGAGAAGAGAAGGACGACAGAGGGAAGAAGGGAAATAGGGAGGGAGAGGAAAGTGATGGATAAGGTACAAATATGGTGTATGGAGAGCAGAAGAGCCAATAATTGTTTTGATGGTAAGATTAATTGATGTAAACATTTAATAATACAATCCAATGTTGGCTATGTAATAGTATACATGTGATTATATGTTATGAAAATGAAAAAATAAAAAACTTTATATATAAAAAATAATAATCAATATCTAGACAACACCCTCTCTATGGCCTACAACCAGGGATGGGATTCAGCCGATTTGGACCAGTTTGCACACACCAGTAGTTCCGGCAATCAGTTGGCCCTATCCTCTGCTGTGATAATCTGTCCTATATTTCCTTTGTTTGAAGCTCAGCTGATAGGTGCAGCAGAGCGGATTGTCGAGCCTCAGCTGTTTTACGCACCAAGGCTGCAGTAGAAGCTCCAGTAAGATTTAGAGCTATTTTGAAATGACTTGCACGTGTGCAGAGTGCATGTTTGGTGCAAAGTGCGCGCTTAGCGAACCAGTTGTTACACCAGTTGAATCCCACCACTCCCTACAACTACTTCATCAGAGATTAAAATCCAGGGGAAACTTCCTAGTTCAATGGAAGACTTTGAAGAATTTGAAAGCAGAGTAGACCTATGGAAAGAACCAACACTGGATGGAACCATCGGAGGAGCAGGATCTGACAAAAGCTGGGAAGTATGGAAATCTTTGAATAGGCTTCATATGGATACAATAATATCCAGAGACATTCTGAATAAATGGGTCTATCCAATGATTTCTGCTTGTTACAATTGTGGTGATGTGCAGAAAACAACATATATGTACATCTTCCCCTTTATGCCGTGAACAGTGAAGACCTCATGGCAGCGCAACAGAACACAATTAATGTTGCTACTTTCTGTGCAAGATCTGCTTAATTTGAACATGTTTTAATCTTGTACTTTCTATTTTAAATTTATGTCACATAGTATACCTTACTTTAACTGTGATGCTTCTGACATGAATAAACAAACAAACAAGCAACATGCTACATAAATGATTTGTCAGAATATGAAATCATGGCCTCACATATTCCAGAAAAAACATTTTCACACTCTGGTTGCTGTGTCTTGGAGAACGTTCTTATTTCATATTATAATCCCCTAACAGTTCAAATACCTGATCAGCCACAATGCATAGAAGGGGAAATGAGCAGTAGATCTGGTGATCTTACTTAACTTATTCAGTATCCTAAGTATCCTCAACATTTCATCAAGAGTTTCTGAAGATTCTACTGCACAAAAAGCCCATTGAAACGGCAACAGACAGTGGACTTCTGCTAGGTGCATGTTGCTATTTTCTAATCACTGAATAATTATGGATTTTTCATGGATTCTGCCAAGGAAAGAAGGTTCACAGGCATCTTTTTAACTGTTTTAATTGCTTTTGGCAACACTGAATGAATGAATATGAATATCCAGATTGTTGCTGATCTGGATGTGATAAATTTAGCTAATTGACCTAATCGGAACCTTGACCTAACACTAGTAATAAATGAACCCAGTCAAGTAAATTATTTTCAGATTTGTCATTTGAACTGCATTTATTCTTTACTTTCCCCCTATATTTACAAGATAATTCATGTTGGAAAATTACTGTAATTTCCAATTTAACTCCCAGTGCACTTTCAATCAACCCTGTGTCCACATCAGAGTAAGCAAACAATTAATTAGAGCTAAAAAAAAACCTCAAGCTGGATGTTTATTTGGTAAACTTTAGCAAGTATACAAGTATTTGACTTGCAAAACTGACACAAACAGGAAGCACAAACAGAGACATGAACAAGAGGCAAGAAGTACTGCAACATAATTTATATATCTATCTATCAAAGGACACAGAACTTTCTAGAGCCACTAAATAGATTAGTGTGGATAATTAGCATGACAAATCCCAAAGGAAGTAGTTAGTCCAGCAGTAACCCTTTTATGTACATAAGAACAACAGAATAGACAGGGAAAGTAGGAAACAAGTGATCCTTTCTTTATTCTGCACCCTCAAGAGAAGAACTACTCTTTTCTCCACATTCAGAAATAAATTTCAAGAATTTTCAGGAATAGGATGTAGTTTTATTTAGATGGTCTAAAATCAATACAATTTTTTTTACTCTGTTGCTCTTACAAAGTGCTTTCCAGGATTTATGCAGGTTCCTTAAAACACAATTTAGTGTCCTTTTCCCTCAAAAAAGTATTTTAAAACATGGAGAAAACTACTTTTTAACAGAACGTTAATTTTGTGCCATATAGTTCAGTTTAAATCAGGATTGAAATAAGATTCTGCCAACTCTGTTGTAGGTTCTGTCACTACTGTTTTTTTCCATTGCTTCCGCCAATAAGAACAGTCCCTCTTATTGTTTCTATTAGGTTTTGGGGAGGTGGAGAAATGCCATTTTACTTATTCTATTTGTGATCCGTGGACTAGTTCCAGGTGCTGCTGGTTTTGAGGACACAACTGGATTCACTGCCAGAATTGGAATACCTTTACAGCAGTATTTAAAGATAGAATTTGTTCAACCTACCCCTCCTCCCCTTCATACCTGCAACCTCTTAGCCTCTCTGTTCTTGACTGCGGGCTTAGTCGGCTTGGCAGATCACAGACAAAGAACATCTCCATGTCTACAATGGAAGAGGTAACTAAGAGCTGTGGTCGCACAGTGGTTAGAGTGTAGTATTGCAGGCTACTTCTGCTGATCACCGGCTGCCAGCAGTTTAGCAAACTGAATCTCACCAGGCTCAAGGTTGACTCAGCCTTCTATCCTTCCGAGGTTGGTAAAATGAGGATCCAAATTGTTGGGGGAAATATACTGACTCTGTAAACTGCTTAGAGAGGGCTGTAACGCACTGTGAAGCAGTATATAAGTCTAAGTGCTATTGATAATTTGACAGCTAGCTAAAAATTCTGTTTCAATCAGCCTATATCCCCAGCACTATCTGCTGAAATTAAATCCCCTACCTGGTCAAAGTTGGGCTCTTCTCCTCCCTCTCCTATATATCACAAATGCTGTTACTTAGGCAGTTGCACAAGTATGCAATTGTGAAATTTTCACAATGACATCATCACATTGTGTCATCATTTGGACATCACTTCAGTTTATTATGGGTACCTTGGCATGCATTTAAGACATATTGTACATCATTTATTAAGGATTTCAGTAAAACAGTGACTCAATCATTCTGAGTATCAAGGGAAGGAATGGCTGTACTCAGGTACTACTATAAAAGAAGGAGCCACAGAAAAGAGAAATGGGCTTTCTTTCTGAATATTCAAAACAAAATTCAGTTTGGTGAGTTCTTTATGAAATCCTGCTAGTTGACCTCCCATAAACAATTATGATAGTCAAGAAATGAACTTGGGCTTCTCCAAGCATCCCTGGCAAACTCCCATGAAAGCACAGAAATTGGCTGGGTTGCTGGCTGCTATGCTATTTCTGGCTGAGGCAATACTTGCCTCAAATAGCAATAGCAATAGCCCTTAGACTGGTATACTGCTTCAGAGTGCTTTTACAGCCCTCTCTAAGCAGTTTACAGAGTCAGCCTATTGCCCCCAACAATTTAGGTCCCAATTTCTCTGACCTCAGAAGGATGGAAGGTTGAGTCAACCTTGAGCCAGTCAGGATCGAGATGCTGGCAGCCCTCAGAAGTAGCCTGCAGTACTCATTCTAACCACTGCACCACCACAGTTCATGCTGCTTTAATTGTTTGGGATTGGGTAGATTTGTTTTCATAAATCTTCTTGGTGGTGATGTTGTAATAATGTTTCAGCAAGCTGTTCAATGTACAGTAGGGTGTTCTGAGGATCAGATGCCATCTTCTCGATCAGAAGCAAGGTCCCCTGCCTCTCCAAATAGAAAGCCGGCAAGCTTCAGGATTGATGCAATCCTTTTGAGGTTGACCAAATCAGGAAACAGATGCCCCAGGAAATTTGAGACATCTACTTTATTGATCTATGATGCTACAATAGGAGACTGTTGAAAGCCTATTGTATTTCTCCTTGTTTCCCTCTTTGACCAAAGACAGTAAAGATAGGCCAAACCTAAGGGTTTGGGGGTTCTTTGGGTCTCATTCCTTGGTGTTTCTTGGGTTAAATTCATGTTTACAGATTAGTTAGTTAGTGATACATATTTTCTTCAAGCAAACCTCCTGTACAAGTAAATATCTTAGCAATCATTCTAAGTAAGTTAGACTCTTGATAGATCTAAAGTTTTATGAGGGCATAATTGAATAACAAGCTGGATTATAGCCATATTCTTTTTGCTCACTGTTACAGAACAATGCTGCATGGTTCAAATACCACACTTGGGATTATATATGTTATTTTGTATGGGGGATCCAGCTGCTCAAACTGAATATTTTCCCATAGCCCTTTATGAATTATGCAGCAATGCCTACAAACCTTAAATAACTGCTTGCCATCATATTTTCCTGTCTCTATTTCAATGACATCTTAACTATGAAATATTTGATTTGGGAGCCTCTTCCCTTATTTATTTCTCCTACTGACATTTTGCTGCTAGTCTAGTATGAGTAGCCACGCAATCTTATATATGCCTACTCAGAAATATATCTCAGCTACATTTGTATTACTATTGTTGCTGTCTTCATTAAATAACACTGGGTTAAAGTGCATTAAGAGCATTACCACTTCTCTATTATTAATTACTAATTGTGAATTATTCATTATAGTCCAAGAAATGACATCAGTAAAATGCCATGTGAATATGACATGAAGAAAAATGAAATTGATTTTTGGTGTATAGCTTTCTCTCAGATTTATTCAAAACTATTGCTATGCTTTGGGGATCAATATGAATTTTAAACAAGCCCTAATTTCCTGGGATAATCAATATCTTTAATCATATTCTACCCTTCACTTTCCCTAATACCATATTCACTGTAATTTCCCAAATACAACACAGTAAATTCCTATAACACTGGAAAATTCAACCAAGCTGCATTCATTCTCTGGGATAAAAAATAGCTAAGTAAAGTAAGATAGTAACTTGGTTTTAATTAGGCAGAGTTTCCACTGTGTTATTATAGTATTATTTCTACTTCTTAGAAATATTATTAGAGCTACTGGTTTAGTTTCCTTTGAGAGGGGTAGGGGAGCAAGCGGGCATAATTGTAATTAGTTCTAGACTTTTGACCAGAGTTGGCAGGAGATGAAACTAAGCTGGCAGGAATAGCCAACACTCCAGAAGATAAGCTCATGATATAAAAGGATCTTAACAGACATTGGGCGCTATCTAACAACATGAAATTCAATGGTGAAAAATGTAAGGTTCTACATTTAGGCAAGAAAAATAAAATGAACAGGTACACTATAGGTGGCACCTTGCTCAATAGTGGAGACTGTGAGAGTGATCTTGGAGTCCTAGTGGACAACCATTTAAATATGAGCCAGCAATGTGCTGCAGCTGCCAAAAAAGCCAACCCAGTTCTAGGCTCCATTAACAGAGGGATAGAATCAAGATTATGTGAACTACTAGTACCGCTTTATAAAGCCTTAATAAGACCATACTTGGAATACTGCATTTAATTTTGGTCACCATTGTATAAAAAAGATATTGAGATTCTGGAAAGAGTGCTAAGAAAGGGAAACAAAGATTATCAGGGGTCTGGAGACTAAAACATATGAAAACTGTGGTCATAAATTGCAGGAATTAGGTATGGCTAGTGTAGTGAAAAGAAGGACTAGGGGAGACATTTCAATATTTGAGGGGCTACCAAAAGGAAGAGAGGGTCAAGCTATTTTTCAATGCAGCCGAAAGCCAGACAAGAAACCAAAGATGGAAACTAAAGAAAGAGAGAAGCAACCTAGACCTAAGGAGAAATTTTCTAATAGTGAGAATAATTAATAATGGATTGCCTTGCTTTCAGACGTTGTGGGTGTTTCATCACTGGAGGCTTTGAAAAGGAGATAGGTCATCTACTTGTCTGGAATGGTATAGGGTCTCCAGCTTGAGCAGGGGATTGGACTAGAAGACCTCCAAGGTCCCTTCCAACTCTATTATTCTATGTTGTTAAAAAAGGAAGTTGTTAAGTGAGTTGTGCTCAATTTTATGATTCCTCCCTCCCCCCCCCATGTTTGTTAAGTGAATAACTGCAATTGCTAAGGGAATCATGTGGCTATGTGAACCTGGTTTCCTTCATTGGTTTGCTGGGAAGATTTAAAATAATAATCAAATCACCCCTGGATGTTGCAACCATAGTACATGCCAGTTGCCAAGAGGCTGAATTTTGATCACGTGATCATGAAGATGTTGTGCTGCATTGTGAATGTGAGGACTGGTCATAAGTTACTTTTTTCAATGCTGTTGTAACTTTGCATGGTCTCTTAAACAAGCAGTTGTAAGTTGAAGACTACCTGTATTACAGACATTGCATATGTGTATTTCATGCATGCCAATTATGAATACTTCACAAGAAAAACATTAATCTGTTATGTTGATTAGGAATATTCTAACTATTATTATTATTTTTATTATTTAATTAGTTTGTATGCCGCCCACTCTCAAAGAGACTCAGGGCAGCTTACAGGTAAAAAAGGGAGGGAGGGGACATACAAAAAATAAAAAAACAACATTAAAAATTCTACAACATTCATAACTTAGGATGGGGCTGGATACATCAACAGCCCCAGGCCTGCCGGAACAGCCAGGTCTTGGTCACTTTGCGGAAGGCTGGAAGGGTAGTAAGGGTCTGGATCTCAACGGGAAGATTGTTCCATAGGGCCAGAGCAGCTACAGAGAAGGCCCTCCCCCGGGGAGTCGCCAGCCGACATTGACCGGCAGATGGAATCTGGAGGAGGCCTAGTCTGTGCAATCTTATAGATCTCTGGGAGGTAACTGGCAGGAGGCGGTCTCTCAGGTAGCCAGGTCCGATACCATGTAGGGCTTTAAAAGTAATGACTAGCACTTTGAAGCGTGTCCGGAGACCAATGGGAAGCCAGTGCAGCTCACAGAGGATAGGTGTAACGTGGGTGTATCTAGGTACACCCAACTGTCCCTTCAGCTTTGTTAAAGCAAGCTTACCAATTCCTTTAAATGTTTAATTTATGACTATTAATGAAAATATAAACATAACCTCATTGAATGCTACCAGGAGCAAAATGGTGACACATCTGGCACCTGAAGCAAAAGAAAAACATTATGTTTACTTTAAAGTAATTGTTATAAACAGTCATCTATGTGTAGTAGTTAGAAGGCGGCTTTCAGACTATCAGATTTTATGATAAGGAATAACCTTCCATGAACTGTAGCTCATTTCACCAGATGCATAGAATAGCTAAACTGATGAAGAATTGAAATTGGATGAGGTGTGTGAAGGTGAAAGCCTGTTCAGACATCTGTAGGTTACATGTGATACAGATTACAGGTATTTTGTTAATCAGCAATTGTAATGCATTAAACATCCTTTGTGTTTGTTAAGACCACATGGGCACCTGTGTCATCCTCAACTGTAACTTTGAAAAGGTTCTGAAAAGTCTTTTCTGATTTTTATTCACCATAGGTAAGATACAAGAAGAAACATCACATAATGAGATCCAGGAGAGTAGAACTGAAAATTGTATAAACCTTAGCCAGTAAAGCTGTTTACTGTTTTAGTTAATCTTTCACAAATTGTTTTTGATTACTCTAAAGCCAACCTTAAAATAATATAGGAAAGGCTCTGTGCATCTATTTGTTGTTGTGATGATTTTCTCTTTTCAAGAACTGTTATATCTATGACAACTCCAAAATTCTGTTCAAGTTTTCTAAATATAGATCAAGGCAATTAGAGAAGGGGTGTCAAACTGGATTTCTTCAAGAGCTGGATCAGCATTGTAGTTCTCAGTGGGGGAGCGGCAGACAGGACAGATGCCTCCTGCAACACTCTGCTAGCTGAAAACGGGCTATGGGGGGGGAACCATGAGTGCCCCCCGTAGCTTTTTTTGGCTAGTAGAGTACTGCGGGAGGCCATGGAGGCCAAAAACCAGGATGGGGGGGGATGGCCCATTTTGACTAGCAGATGTAGCCCAGGCCAATTCTTTGATATTTCTAGGCTGGTCCTGCAGGCCAGATGTAAGCACTCGGCAGGCCAGATCTGACCCACAGGCCTTGAGTTTGACACCCTTGAATTAGAGTAAAGAGAATGGGCTGACAAATCTTTTTTTTAAAAAAAGCACACAGCCTAGTGCTGATTCAGAGATCATTCAGCATTTTGTTCCTCTGGTGGTCAGCCAGATATTTAATGGAGAATCACAGCAAATAAATCTAGCAATATATTGCTGCTTACCTTTTTTCACTTTGCAAGATTTTTTGTTTGGCTGAAGGAGATATCCTTCCACGCAACTGCAAATGTATGATCCATCAGTATTTTGACATGTCTGGCTACAGAGTCCATACAAATTACATTCATTAAAATCTGAAAAGAAAAAGAAAAATGGTTAACTTATACTCAGAAATCAATACTGTATTTATCACTACTTTATCTCCTTGGCAAGAGGAAAACAGGATGTTGGTGGTGTCTACAATAATAAGGTAAATATAGCAGTCCAATCCCCTTCAAGTCCAATCTCCTACTCAAGCAGGAAACCCGATACCATTTCAGACAAATGATTGTCGAATCTCTTCTTTAAAACCTTGAGCTTTCCAGCATCCACAACTTCTGGAGGGAAGTCATTCCACTGATTAATTGTCTTAACTGCCAGAAAATTTCTCCTTAATTCTAGGTTGGTTCTGTCCTTGATTAGTTTCCACCCATTGCTTCTGGTTCTGCCTTCAGCTTTGGAGAATAGGTTGACTCCCTCTTCTTTGTGGCAGCCCCTTAGATATTGGAAGACTGCTATCATGTCTTCCCTAGTCTTTCTTTTCATTAAACTAGACCTACCTGCAACTGTTCTTCATATGTTTTAGCTTCTAGTCCCCTAATCAACTTTGTTGTTCTTCTCTGCATTTTTTATTAGATTAGAGATATTAATTTGAATAGAATAGTATGAGGCCAAGGTAGTGTCAGCTGTGGAACAGTGATCAAACTATACAAATATTGACAGGTTGCAAAGATCTATAGGAGAGCCATAGATGAGACAACTGGCATGTAAAAGAAGTCGGAATGTAATAGAAAGCATTTCAGAAGTAACTCTCTCTAGTTTTCTGGAAAGTAGTAGGAAAGGAATGGAGAAATACTTTCAATCTTGAAAGATTGATTTTTGCCCTCCAAGGTAGCTGTGACCACTAGGACAACAATCTCTGGAGATCTCAGGTCACCTTCAGGTGAGAACTGAAGTATTTCTTGTGATGAGAAGGGAAATGTCTTCAAGCAAAAACAAAGAAATTCCAGTTGCCTTTTGAAAAAATATCTTTGGGACACAGCAATTAATACTAACTCTATCTGTATTGTAAAGTTATATTAACAGAATATTGCAAAACTGAAAAACTGAAAACTGAAACTAATGAAAACAGAAATAATATATGTTTGTATTTTTTTTTAAAGGAAAAGGCTGTAATAGAAATGAGTAAAGTAAATGCAGATCATTGATTGCAATTTTAAAAGTATATATGTATATATGATATTGTGGAGATGATGAATAACTGACAGGAAATACATAGCTCTAATTAAGAATAAAAAGGCTATTAGTGCAAATTAGACTGTATCAACTGATATAATCTAAATGGTTGTGATGTGGGGAAAATGCAGGAAATGTTAGTTGCATGTTACATGCCAGTAAACATTTACAATGAAAGAACCAAAATTTGTTCCGGTGAAAAATATGCGACATTCTGAATGAGCTCCCAGGGAAGAAATGGATGGGTGGGTAGGAACAAGACAAGGGAATATATAAAAAAGCATCGGGCAAGTTCTCCAGATATCAGGTTTAAATACCACAACCATCTCCAATCTGTATAGTTCACTAAATGGAAGTTTTCCTACAATTTCTCCTGAGCAAAATATTTTGGAATAATATAACATGGTTACCCTACCTTGGCAGGTTTTGCCACCTCTGCCAACTTCGTATCCTTCCTCACAATAACATCTGGTTTCGTTCATGGACATGGCACACTTGTATTGGCATCGCATTTGTTCACATTTGGGTAGCAATTCTGCAAGAGAAAACAATACATAGAGATATATTATAACAGAAAAAGTCAGAAGTAAAGTGTACGTCACTTATATAAAGTAAAGTGTACTTCACTTATATATTTGTATGTAATTAATTTCCTTGTTTGCAAGCCTTAAGAAAACACTGCTACCAAACACTAAACATTTGGTTTACAGCTTCTTCAGTAGTGCTGTTGTAGCTTAAAAACGCTTTCTTACTGTATACATTTAAAAATAACAAGGTGACACATTTATTCCTTCCTTCCCTTCCTTCCTTCCTTCCTTCCTTCCTTCTTCTTTCTTTCCTTCCTTCCTTCCTTCCTTCCTTCCTTCCTTCCTTCCTTCCTTCCCTCCCTCCCTCCCTCCCTCCCTTCTGTTTGAAGTTAAATTACATATGTATTTTAGAGCTGTATAAACTGAATTGTGGCAGGAGAATGCTGCAAAAGAAGAGTTAAAAAACTTTCAGTTGAACTAATTCGTGGCAGCTCAACTGTTCCCAAAAAGGGAGGACGGCAGTAAATCAAACCAAA